>NW_020653765.1:970926-987514 GCF_003589595.1 Hyposmocoma kahamanoa
TAGCGGCACATTCAACGGAGCAATAGTAAAACCCAAAAGAGTATTTTTATGCACATTTGTAAAACCCTAAAAATAATGCAATGTATTCAAAAGCCGGGTCAGTTTTTTAATTTTTTTTTTATTTAAAGTCTCATTTGAAAATAAAACAATTATTGACTGTATTTTTCATTAATTTGTTTTAATATCCTAATAATGCAGGTTTACGACTTGTTCGTCCCGGCAGTTGATGTTAAATAAAAAAAGGTGTACATGCTCCACTGTCGACCTCATCATTACTTTCTGACAGGGAAGATGGAGATCAAATGCTCACTTCTTTCAATTCAAATCTCCATTCAAAAAAGGCATCTTCTTCTTACCGTGTCACTTCTGCAATGCTATGTTTCTTTAATTTTAGGACTTTACTCGACTTTGAATGTTTTGTTGACACCTTGACTGCGCTATCCGTGGCCGTGGAGAGATCCTCCCTCGTACTGGTATTAGGGCACAAGAGGCACAACAGTAATTGCTGCATGGACTATCTTGGGGAACTGCTGTCGCATTAGGGTAGACTAGCGTCCTTGAACCCCCATTTAAACAACTTTCTCCGTGACCTACCTGAGTGTAAAGTCGATTCACGCAATCCACTCGCCACAGATCATACCTGTAAAAACGTAAAAACAAGACATAAGAATCTTAAGTTTAGTATTTCTGACTTTACACTGAGTCTTTTTAAGCCCTTCAATTTCACTTCAATTCAAAAACACAATATTTCTGCTTTGCTGTAGAAATGGGGACAAGAAAGAAATCCCAAGAGATTCGAAAAAAAAAAATTGTATACAAATTTGATATTTTTTCTCATTAGTGTTATTACAGTTTGGTATAGTTCCGTGAGCATTGTGACTCCAATTAGAACGGTGGGACACGCGTAGTAAATTTCTAAAAATACACGAAAACACTCCGTTACCATTTGTCACGGAGCGCCTTGTATTTATCAAGATACCGTTCCGCACGTAATTCTATAGGGTGTTGTTTCGTATGAAAGTCAATTTTATAATAATATAGGAAGTGAAAGTATTTTTTCGGATCTAAATTGCCTATATTTTTTTTGTCAAACAAAGCAACGTTTTGGGTCTTTTAGAGGTCATATGCTCACGGATGATTGAGATAGTAGAGTCATCAACCAGTTGTCTAATATTAATGCAAACCACCCTATTTTCCATTATAGTTAACAAAAGTTAAATACCTTATTTTTAAATTTTCAAAGAATATTCCAATTTACGCTAGGTACATAATTATGTTTTACAAATTATTTTATTTTAACAATTTATTTTTATTATTATTTAATAATGGTAAATATAATAAATAGTAATAGTAATAAATAGTTAATCTTTATTCATAGCCATTAACATAGTAGGGAACAAACTTATATAACAGTGCTTAATTTAACAGTGACTGATTGTTGACCAGTTGGACAACATCCAGACCCCACAAAAGGATTCAACCTGTGCTGGAGGATAGTATTGTTGTCGCCACGACGGGCCAGTATCAATGTATTTGAAACAATATGGCTTACGAGCATACAGAAAGGTACTTTGACGTCCCAAAATCAGTACAGTACAACTGTTCATTTGGGACCTAGAAAAGAAAGGGGTAGAGTTTGAAAAACAATTAGTGCGTTTAAAAGATACTTAATACTATGTTAGTTTTAAATTAAAACATATTAATTAGTAATGCTTGATGACTATACCATCTCCGTCACCATAGGACCTGAAAACATAGGATCTGAAAAGGGTCGGAAGCATTGGTTTGTTTGGAACATGATGTCGATGGTTTGATAAAACAAATATAGGTACGTGATTTACATCCAAAATAGTTTCATTTCATATGTACAACAATGGCGAAAAGCTAAGAACTCGATTTATAATAATAATTTCGGAAAATCTTTGTTTCTATGTAGTGTTACTTATTTACCTATATTCTAGTGTCACCTAAGTAATTGCAATAAATCTGTCAGGAAGAAAAAATGAAGTAGTGCTTATATTTACACAATAATTCTTTTCTTATTTATTTTCACGGAAATAATGTTTCACGAGTAATTTATCGTGCATGTTAGGAGCCTCTCCGCACGACGTACCATTACTTTCCTGTACGTCTGGGTACCCTTGGCAACAATTGGCGAGTGACTTACGCCGATTGGAAAATCCTTTTACTACGATGGAAAGCGTTATAGTATATGCCATCGATCCATTGTAGTATTACAAGAAGACGAGTAATTTAAAAAAATGACATAGTTTACTTTTTCTCTTAAATAACTACATCAATTTTCGTCTATTATAGCAAAGGTCAAGTTATGCACGTCGATTTGAAGTGAAACAATTGACGACACTCGTCAATTCTTTCGAATTCGGGCTAGCCAATCGGAGCGCAGTTCTCACCGTAATGATTTGGCAGAATAGTTTGCAAACAAATTAACCTTAGGTTCTATTTCTGGTTAAATATGATGCACTTGATGCGTACAGGTCTAACCTAGTTTAGGCACCAATCTTCAGCCTCATAATTAACTGCACGATGTTCCTTAGATTATCTTGCAAAATAAGGTGGAAAGAACAATAAATTATTTTTATTTGCATTGGCTCTATGAATTATTCCCACGATACAAGAATTATTATCTTTTCTTCTTCTCAAACAAATGACAAACAGCTGATTATACGATGTTTATGGATTACTAAGGGAAATATTATGTTCAGTTTTAAGAGGAGAGTTGCCTGTGTGCATTACACTTCAGACGTAATTTTTTGAAAAAGCAGATTCAACGTATTTAAGCTCAGTTTACGTTGCCGCGGAACAGAATAGAAGCGAAGCTTTGTTGTAGCATATTGAATTTTATGTCAGTTGTGTAACAAACAAACTAGATGCGAAACAAAAAACAGGTCACGAGTCTTTCGAAAAATTGACGCTTAGTCTCGTTAATTCCCACAGGTATCGTTTCGTAACTAGTTTGTATGTTACACAATTAACATAAAGTTCATTATGCTGTGTACGCTTTCGTTACAAAAATTTGCTTCCATTTCATTACGCAGCAATGTAAATTGAGCCTAAGTTTGCTGGCCAGTCGTGTATGGTTCGTTCGTTCTAAACTTTCAAAATGATATTTCATCAACATGCTGTAGGTAATGTTGTTCAGTGGTGGTGGAAATAAACACGGTTAACATTCCTATAAACAAGATTGTACGTTGGAGTGATGTCCCTGGTCCACTATTAGAAACGCTTTATGGCAAAAGCGAGGGTAGTCTCGAGAAACTTTTTTAAAATGTGTTGTTTTAATTAGTTGCGTGTTTGTCATTAGTAGGTTAGTCAGTGAAATAGATTTCTTTTGGAAATGTAATCAAATATTCTAGATTTTTAAGCGCATGCACATCATAAATTTTTACTAATGTTCATTTGTGTAACTTTTTCTGTATGAATACATAAGGGTGCCACTTAAGATGCAGAATCAGCTTGAGCCTGCCAGAAAAAGCTTTTTGTCCATGTAATAAGAGCGAAGAAAACATTTTGCTTCCGCTCGGACCGCCGACGCGCAATGCACAACGGTTTTCATTACATGCCCATTTACATAAAACTTTTTCAAACCTTAATGCGAATCCAATTCGTTAAGTGTCGGTAAGTCCTAATATTTCCTAATATTAATGGTGTATTAAGTGGAAAAGTGTATTTTATCAGAATCAATTAAAAACGAATTGCTCACTTCCCGTGGAAAATTATTAAAATTTATATATACGTTAAAGTTTATTACAGGCATCTAAACAATTTCCTATTTGCCATATATATTTCAAAAATAAAAGGGAAAAAATGATTTCATTATTTTGAGTAAGGACAGTTTTCCCCAAAACTAGCTCACATAAAGTTTGTCTCATTTTGAGTTAAGTAGATATCTTTTGATCGTTTCTTACAATATTCTAACGACAGTTTTATTTGACGTATAGAGAATCAAATTTTTCGTTCAGCAATGGTACAATTTTCAATTTCACGTATTTTGAGTTACAACACTATTGTAATAGTAGTGCAACATGTTGCCTGGGATTTGCCTAATGTTAGTTACGACTGTTAGAAGAGCAAGTATATGTTAACAGCATTTACGTAATGTTCGAATTCAGGAATTATGTAGAATACCTGGTCTTTCTATACAATACCGGGTTTCTTTAGGCAATGTATTGTAATAGTCAATATTGTTTTAGCCATATCACACATTTCTTAGGCATTGTATAGAATACCGGATTACATACATTGCCGATAACATATGTACAATATAAATGAGTTATTTTCATTGCCGCGTTTATTTACATTACTATGAACGCTATGAAAGATGAGGACAGATACGACTCCTGCTAAGATCAATTTAGCAAAAATTCACTTTTTCAATACTCAATAATGTTATAGGGGAAGGTATGGCGTATTAGACCGGCAAATAAATTGTACCACCCTCATATCTCAAAAAGTACTTTATTAATTGCTTTATTGGCATAACCGAATGATATGCTCCTGACTTCATTGCATATTGGCCGTGTTGTGATATTGAACCCCTGTGTTTCGTTTTTAAAAATATTTTTTGTTATGTTTTGATATAAATTCCACAAGTCCGTGTTAAGAGTGTGGTTAAGTTAAAGGTAAGCATACAGTGTTTGTAATTTACAGCATAGAAGTGTAATTTATCTACAATCAACATACATGAAACGATTGCCGGCAGATAAAGGTTATATTTATATTTTATTCCATTTCTTTTTATAATATTTTCATACTATTGGTTAAAATGGACCAATAGTGTGAAATGAATGGATGTTCAAATGGTCTTCAACGATTGAGATAGCAGACTTGGAGATCAGAAGACAAGGATGCTAAATGCAAAAGAAATTACCATGAAAAAAGCTCCCAAGGAGGATTGAACACATTGTGTGCGGTTTCATAATTAGAATCAAGAACCGTGTACTCAAAATCCTGACATTTCCGATGATTGTCTTATGTGAAACTATTTTTTTAATTGGTAAGTTTATTACCTAGACTAATTATTATGTATGTTATATTATGTTTCATTGTAAATTTTTATTCGTTTTACCTCAGAGCCTATTGAAGTCCAATTTAGCGAACCCGCGGTCCAAATTAAACAACCCGTCGGCTAAATTGGAACAAAGCTCGGACCTCGCATTAAGTTGATTTTTTAGACATCGACAATAATTATGTTGATTAATGCTTAATAAACACAAAGTCGAATACATAATTGTTTCTTTCATTTCATACAAAAACGTTGGTAAAAAATCAGAAAAATACATATTAAAAACGCGTTTGAAAAAAAATCGTCCAAATTAGTAGACTTTCCCATATACCGTACACTTAGTGTAATAAGGCCACATCTGCAAAATTAAAAATGTAAAAATTTTTTCAGGACATACGTTGAACGATTCTACGAACGAAATTAGTCTAACTATGTATTTTATGTTTAAATAAGAGAGTTAAACAATTTCTCATATACGTAAATTGTTTCATGCATTATTATTATGATGACTTTCATATGTTAAAAGCACTTTTGATGTATGATTAACGTGACCATTATTTTTTCTCTCAGAGCAGGACACCTAAATTTATTATTGTTTTAAAAATAAAACACATGTTTATGATAGTTACGAAATCTTTAATGATTAAAAAATTTAAAAAAAGAAATATTTTTGTAGTCTGGTAGGCTGGCTGTACATATTTTTCGCTTCACCTTCTGCAAATTAATGTCATGTACGTCCTATTTTGTCAATGCGGGACATTGTTCAGTATTTTGGGAACAGTGGGACACAAAGCTTAAAAGCGGGACATATGATCACGTTACGTATGACATGACATGTGGCTTTATTAACTTAAGATCTTTATGGACACCGCAAGGGCACAGCAAAATATAAAATCTGAATAAATTAAACTAATTCTAACCTTAATCTATTTACTTAAGATTAATACAGGTACATTTTAATGTTAATTCTGATCTAGGTGTTGTGGATAGTATCATTGCTCTAAACTTATCTTATTGTGTGGTTGTCTAGCATATTATTATGTTTTGTTGCATTCAAAGCGATTGTACTTATCCAATACCAATATCAAGTGACGGGACGAACAAAATCGTGCTTCTGTCGGTATGCAACACGCCTGTCCATGACGGTTACAGTAGGTACCGTTAAGATCCGAGGGGCACTGCCACTATGCCCGCCACCCTGATATATAAGTTGACAAGTCTCATGTGCCTGTAATTTAGCCATTTAATAAAGCCTAACTAACACTAAATCTAAAAAAGTGGAGTGCAATTGTGTTACAGTTATCATAGTATTTATTTATTAATCTCATAATTTGTTTAAGTTTTTATTGAATTAATATTCAATTATTTTTTTGTGAAATTACTCCACCAGTTCGTTATAATTATTAATACAAAGATCGAAAACTTAGAAAAAATTCCTTCGATCCGGCTGGATTCGAACCGACGTCTTCTAGCATACCGTGTCAGACGCTATACCAACTAAGCCACGGAACGAACTAGCGGACCTCATGAATTCTTCTATGTGCTTGCGTTGTATCTTTGTATTTGGTTTTTTTAACGACTTTTTAGCCATAACGCCATCTATCTTATAATTTGTTATTATTTATTCTTTTGAAAATGTGGGTTTAATAGCATTTGACTATTCATTCTTGTGTGTAATAACAATATTAGTAAAGATCGCGTGTTTTCCATGCATGAAATTAAAAAAAATACTTTGACGTCACCACGTCGTTTAGGGCACCTTCTAATTTTATTGGCCGCTTTTTGAAGCGCTGTAGTCGCGTGAAATATTGTATGAAAATTACTAATCACGCTGCTGCAGTACCACTGTGAACGTCTTAGGGAGATGCCATATGGGCTATGCGTCGGCGATGCGTTGTCGCAACTGCGTTGTACTACATACAAATGAGAATGACATGCCACACAGCACGCGGTGATGGAATGCGAGAGTATCGATGCGAGAATATTGTTTTTTATGGAACCTTGGTGCATCATGCTTATGCTGGAGATCTATCACGAGCATATAAATCAAATTGGCATAATATTGCATTTACAAATTGATAAAGTGTAATTCCAAAGATTACACCACACCAATTAGTATCTATGCATACGAGTAACGAGTGGCGACAATTGTGAATAAAAATAAACAAACGTGGGTGCGCGCGCGCGTATAGTCATTACTTTATTATAATTAGTTTCATTTTACAAAAAAAAGACATGAACGTATATTTAGATCTATATTTTGGGAACGGCGCTAGTTTTAGAGTTTCTTTTTTGTTGTATTGGGTGGTATATTGAATGGAAACAGTAAGATGTGTAGTCAGCGCCGCGATGGGTAGTATATTTTAAACTGGACACCTATAAGGAAAACATCAGTTCAACATCGTCGACTCCATCTTTCGGTCCAGTGCTTTAGTGTTGAAATTATGTGGTGAATAAAGCATGTATACGGCGAACGGATTCTCAGCCTGCAAACTTATTCCCTGAACATTGTAACTTGGGCCTTTTCAAGGCAAGAGTGAATAGGCATTATTTAGGTGTGGATATTCCATCGTTGACCTCATCGTCACTTTTCATCAGGTGAGATGAAGGTCCAATGCACACTTATTCTTTTAATAAAAGTAAAGTGTATAGGTTCCAACTCGTCTGTGACCTAAGTTGCTTGTCTAGTTTCGGTACACTTTTAAAATGTTTCACTTTGGTTTGTTACCAAAGTTTAGTAATTGTACTTTTTCTATGGACTACAAAACGATTGTTTCATGGTAATTTCACGTTTTGCCACGCTTACAAGTGCTTAAAAAAATATAACTCCAAGATTTTAAAATTAAAATTGGAATTTAAAATCTCTACGCCAACTCGACTGCAGCATTCGATTGTATTTTTTTTCGTATGTAGGTATATTATGCGATAGCTCTTAAAATAAAATATAAAATTTGTAAGCCGATTTTGAAACTTTGGCAAATAGATGTAATTCCATGCACTTTTAAGGTCGGGTTTTTAGTACTCTGTACAGAGATTAAGAGTACAGATCCCTTGAAGTATCTGTATTATACTTAAGCTCTTTAAGGATTTCTATATTTACTTCCCATTTTATCTGGTCTAAGCAACTTAGACCCAGTGTTCCCTCTTAATCTTTGCTTGTATGTAGGTTTTTATCAAAAAATTTTATGCCCCACAAAATGATTATAAAAAATAGAAATAATAAAATATAAAAGAATATAAAAGAGAAATAAATACCTCTCAAATAATGCATAATGTTTTTTATGCACTATGCATTTAACCACAATCTCTCATAACGCTGAGTGACAATCCGGTCAAGGCTGAAGAAAGAGTAAAATCGGGTTAGATTCCCCACTTTTTGAAAGGGCCTCCTAATTTAAAAATTATTAGTTTACTATGAATAATTCCTATGGATATAACTAGTTTAATATTTTACATTACATTAAGACTTGACTTTATTGATCTAACATTTACTGATTTTGAAGAAATTGACTTTTTACGAACTTATTTTTTTGAGGATAGATGCCTACGTATTTGGTTAGACGCCATACAATGAAAATACTAAGAAGGATAGATGCCCTTTAGAATAAAATAATAAAATGTTTTATTTGTAATCTGTAATATTGTATATACATATTACTCCTTTAACAAAAAAAATATACGTATTTAAAGTTACTACCTACTTCACTTCGTATTTTTGTAGCTATCAAAATATTCTATACAAAAATGTTCGCTCTTTGAACTGTGAACAACTTGTCTTTTTGGTACTTTTCATTGACTTGTCTTTTACACTAAAATACCTATATCTGCCTAGAAATTAATTCCGGACATAAACCAGAAATTTTGAAAAGATCATCAATTCGGGACCTCCTCATCAATGTTCGCAAAGCACTTGACCACTGTAGTAAAGTGGTTGTCAAATACATAGTTATGTCATTTGCAAATCTACCCATTACAAAACTGATACTGTGCTTGATCACCACTACGTGCGTACGTAACGCAACATGACATCACTACTAGGTATGCTAATGTTGTTATTAAAAACTAGATTAGAATAGAGGATTAAAAAATAAAACCACTTATTTAAGACTCGGCAAATGACGTAGGTACATTTTTTTTATATTTTAGGAATATTTCGCTTACGGTGTGTGAATCGTAACGTTTGTTCGTTTTTTTATTTGTTTAGGTACCTAGTGACGTATATATAGTAGTAGTGACTTTTTATTAATAATATAATAGAAAGTACACGTCGCAGAAGGTCTTTATAATAGCATTAGCTTGCTTAATAAATTCTACCACTTTAGTAATAGGTGTCTTATGTTACAGTTACAACAACTAAATTGCACTTTATGCCATCGGTACATTAGATTGAAAGTTGGTTATAGTAATCATCTATTATACCCAATGACCTTTATATCTCGTCTGTATACCATAAATAAAATTATGTTGAGCGTTATATCGACTAAAAATATGTCATTTATTGTTATATCTTACGAACCACACCCCATTTTTATGTTGATCGATCTATAACGTTACGATGGCGGATTTCGTTACGTTATGGTTCAAATTTATAAAATAGTACCTGTATGTTTCTATCAAATTTAGTTCACGTTGAAAATCTAGCCCGAAATTTTCCTATACAAAACCTTCTCTGGAATGTTGCGAGACACAAATTATTACATAGTTAAGCTTGACCTTTTTAATAGGACACTAGCGTTTATAGTAACATCATGAAGCAACACATTTCAAAAGTCATTGTGGCCCAGTTATCGAGTGTTGTCGCCGCATCTTATTATTCCTCGCTTGTTTGACGTCTATTTTTCAACACTCTTCAATATTTTTGAACGGCTATTTTTGTAAGACCGCCTTCTTCGTTTGGCCAAAGATTATTATTAAAAAAACTTCGAAGATGGTGCACTGCTTAGTTTCGTCGAATAGGTATTGGTAACTGCGGCTGTTTCTGTGCGAAATTGAGGAATGAGGACTCAGACAAAGAAAGAAGAAAGGATTTGGCCAGTATTCGTATGAAATGTATTGATGCTTTATAAGCAGTTAGGTTTACTCACATGATTGAAGAACACGTCTTTTCTCCTGTTAAATTTTAATGGGAGTAATGACGGAACGAAGCATAAGCGTAAGAATGACAAAGAAAAAGAATTAGAGAACGATTCAAAATTTCAAAAGTAAGTGACCAGGGGCCCGAGAAAAGGGCGGTAAAAAGATGGGATGACGATGTAAGAGGTCGCATGGTCATATAAGTATCTGTTGCAATACCGGTGCCACCGCTCTCAACCGAGGTACATACCGATTCAGCAAGTCTTACGAATTTAATGTGTTTATTGAGAACGATGGCCCCGGCATGTTAACAGACATTACTTTGAGTCCAATCAAATTGAAGGAATTTTTATGTGTGTCCGATCTTTGTATCAGTAATAATAACAAATTAGGGGACTCTTTCCACAAAAAATACAAATATGAAAATCATGGTAGTAAAACGTCATATTATTCAATAAATATATATTTTGTTATCTGCCTTTGTGTTATCTGCCTTAATTTTACCTCACGATCGAGTTATACGTTTTTTAAACGCTAATTATATTTCGTAAAATTTTACGTAAAGTACTAAAGTCTGTCAACTACAATGTTAATTTGTTTCATTGTTATTGTACTTAACGAATAGTTTAAATACAAACCAAAGTCTAGTTTTTCATAGTTGAAGCATTACAGGTATTAAGTAATTTTAAAGTCACTAGTTAATCTAAAAATGTTTATAGAATTTTTTGCCTACGTGAGTCATCTGTTCAGTTATTTATTTAATCTACATTTTCACACGTCAGCTACAATGTCGTTTTGTGGGCTATTCTACAGTTCTTTATTGTCGTTTGCCCATTGTTTATTTTAACAATAAGTAGATATTTTTATTGCGTTGACATTTTAACGATTATAAACTATAGACGAAAACGTTTTTTTAACAGAAAAAAAATTAAGAGTTTTCTTTTATTGTCTTTAAAGCAAATGCACCGTGGCAACATAGTGCTGTAAATTACGTGTTTATTGTTGTAATCCCCGTAAATAAATACAAAATGTCATATTAGAGAACCAAACGTGCTTAAGTGACTACTCTACCATTATAAAAAACATACTAATTTTTTATGTCAAAAATACGATATGGCCTTAGTTTTATTATTTTTTAAGTTAGTAGACCGTAGCCAAGTGATGTTTTTATTATTATCCATGTCGTAAATAATAGCAAAATATTAGATGGTTTATAAAGATTTGACGCGACAGTTTAAAGAATCAGTTTGTAATTTAAATAATAATCTAATAAGTAGCACAAAAATGCTTGCGGTATTTATCACATACAATAAGAAATGATACGTATATCCCTCGCTAAACTAGAACCATTACAATTGATGCAAAGATTTCGCAAAGTTGACATCAACTATTTGTAAGAAAATTAGCGGTTCATAATAAAATAACAAAAACCATTTCTTTTTTTCTAACCCAATTGTTTTGACGTTTCTTTCTATTCTGGTATTCAAGGAATCACTAACAAATCAGCACCTGTCACTTTTGTTAACGAACCTCGAAATATCTCAGCCATTGTTTTTAAAGCCGGACAACAATTCAATCTTCACTTAAAAATGCTTGCGTTATTTTCTGAACGTGTTTAATGGCTTTATCAAAGTGTAACAGAATAACTCTGCATATTTAATTATGGAACTCGAACGCTATAGTTTTTTACAATAAGAATCATATTTGAATATTGTGACTGGTAGTTAAGACGTTACGTACTGAATTCAAATTAGAAGCATTGTTGTCACCCAAGGCAATAGGGATGGAAGCGTTGACAGTTGATTTTCGTAGACGAACTTAGTGAAGACAATAGGAATTATCTGTGTTCTGAATGACAAAGTGTCTCGTAATTTGGTATCCTTAATGTTATTTTTTCGCTCATTGTCTTTAAAATTACTGCCTCTTTATTTTATTTTAATGTTATTTACGGCGAGAAGTATTCGTTAATATGAAATATGGGATTATCACTTCGTTATAATTTGAATTTTATGCCGTGAATTAATGTGAGTCTTCAAGTAAGATAATTTATTGTCTTTGTTTAAGGATGCAGTTTATTCTTTTTGTTTTTGTCTTTTTATGTTGTCACGACTGGATTACAAATCCTGTAGTAATTTATGATTAAAGAATTACAATTAAATTTTAAATTATTTGACAACTTCTTGGAGTTATTGTTGCAATTAATCTATACTTATAAATTCATAAGTATAATATGTAATCAATCATATTATGTACATTCTTAATATATGCAAACAGACAAAAACTTTATGTCAGAAACCCAAAATTTATTAACTTGTAGAAAATATAAACATAGATGGAATACCACATGTACACCCTTACTATATTTATCATTCCTGTAAATCTGTACATTTCCATTCTGTCTTTATTTCACTGTCACACAGTACTAAGAAAAACTCTTATTTAGACAAAGTCCAAATATATTTTCAGTTCAAACTGTCAAGTCTTTACGAGATTATAATGTCAAAGCCGATGTCAACTAAAGTATACTTTGACAGTTCAAATACATGCTGTTGTATGTTTACGTTAGCACATCACTAGTGAATAAAAGTAAAAAAAAACATTAAAAGAATTTTTAACTCTAACCGTTTCAATTTAGAGTGTAGAATACAATAATGTATGACAATGTCAAATGACGAGTTTTAAGAAATTCGAATTTCAATTTAATCACGATTTGCTTTGTTACAACTGCATTTGATTCGGGGATTTGCATTCTTTTGAGAATCAAATAAACCATGTTCGTTCTTAATTAGAGGCATTTTTTAAATAGCAGCGTTTTATAGAGACTTTAGTTTGTAGTTCGCTTCGATATTTTGATTTCCGCATTTTCAAAACAAACATACTGCAAGACACCTTGACACCTTACCACTGTAAGGGTTCTTTTAGCGAGCAGACAACGATGGTCAGCAGGGGCTACCACTTATTCTTGACAACACTTGCTTGTTCTTGCTTGGTTGACCAAATGGCATTTAAGGGCTAGATCATATTTCTGTTGTAAAGACAATGTTTTCAACAACACAAGGTCAGCAAAATAAAGATACGCTGTTTTTTGGGTCTGGTAAGGGTCACAACTTTGCTGATGGTACAGTCGATGCCTTAACATACCTGTTGCTCTAGCCGACCTTTAGTTCTGAGAGCTTATACGCATACAACAGAAAAGTGTACAGAAATTCTAGGTCTTCGGTTAAAATTCGTATTTAATACAATGTGATTAGAGATCACAATGGTTTAAAAAGTATCTTATAGCATCATTCAGGGTCAGGTATCTTAGGGTACCGACTGTACATGCATATGTATTGAACGATGCGACGATACATTACTCTATATATTATATTGTACGGTGAAATCGATACTGACACTAAACAAAAAAGTAAACTTTTGGGAAATAGTTCTATGACCATTTTTTCTTACATATCTACGATATAAAGAAAAACTATTTTTGAAAGCAGAGCATTTCACCATGAGCAAAACATTTTGTGTGGCATAGTGAACAGCGCACCTAGCGGTCACGAGAAGAACTAAAGATTTTTATTGCACATATTTTACGCCATTGCTAAAGACAATGAATAGATACTATAAACTCATGATACCGGAAAGAAGAGAAATAGAGATAAAAAGATAGATATATGAAGATAAAAAAATACTGGGCACAAAAATATTCAGGTACTTTCAATCCATTTGTATTGAGTAATATCAAATTTATGTATTAAGAATAAATAAATTAAAAAAAATTAACTCAAGCCAACTAGGTCTTTATTTTAAAATACAAATCACTATATATAAATAAACAAGAACATTTAAATGTAAATTACAATAAACATTGTGAGAGAAGTAAACATTTCCTCTTTGACGTACGAGGCATTTTTGGAATGGGACATCCGACATTTTGTGTGATTTAGATTAAATAAAGATTAATTTTTAGTACGCCACTAATATCGCCTACGTTAAGGGAAAGTTAGAATGACTTTATTCTATAGAGTTCTCTCGGCTTGTTAAAAAAAACACTATTTGTTGGAATTTTGTACTTTACGTACCATTAGATTTGGATATGAAAAATAGAAGTTGCGCACATTGCACCGTTTATAATAAAGTGACTTAATTTGAAAATTAACGTTTGGGAAATTGACAAAATATGTATCACAAAATATAACGTAATTAATTTAGTAGCAGTAGAGCTCCTTGTGAAAGAGTTCGTCCAGGGAAGTACTGCCACCTTACCTATTTCTGCCGCCAAGCAGTAATATCAGCATTACTATGTTCCGGTTTTGAAGGGTAAGGATGATCTCCCCCTCCCCTCAGATCGTTGCAACTTTTATGGAGAGGCGTGTGAGCTTACCATCAGGCGCACGACTTGTTTGTCCCGTCAATTGATATTATAAAAAAAAAAGCATATTTGCGTGTCACCCACCAAATAAATGCCAATTGACTGGTTTAGTCTTACTCCGTGCGTTATTTTTTATTTGCCAGCATCCATAACTGTTAGTATTCTAATAATGTAACTTTGTTATTGAGAGTGAGATGTTGTCAGTATTGCCAATAAATAACCATTGGTATAATAAAGCCACATCTGATGATACTTCAAAGCGCTTTTATCACATGAAAGCCATAAAAATAATACGAACCACATGAAACAATTTGTGTATATGTGAAATTTTACGAGTCATCTATTTAAGAGTCGATTCTAGCTCAGTCCGAATTAAATGTTTTCCCACACTAATACTATTCATTTTGCTTAGATCGAGCGAAGCCAGTGTCCCGCTTTATTTCAGAAGTTATTTTATTACAAACGAAATTGAAGCCATTTGACAAATGTATATCGTATAGTATACGTATTCTATTTAATTCAGTTGATATTAAAAAAATCATTGGTAATATATACCAATATATTACCACCAATCCCAATATACTTTATATAATAGGGTAATTATTGAATACAGCAGCTGTTTTCTTGTAAAATTTCGATGCAATTAGTGTTTTTTCCATAAATAAATTTTTAGGTACCGTGTTTTCACACCGTATAGTACAACAGTATATGTCTTTCAATTTTACTATATATCTTTTCCAAAGTGATCGATTCAACATTTTCACTGTTACGCGGAATCAACCAAAGCCATTTGAGGTTGTAAAAAGTTATTAAAAAAACTGCACGTGTGGCCTTATTACAGTAAGGGTGTGATATTTAGGTAGCTAAACATTAATGAACTATAATTGAATTTAATAGACCACGAATGGGTCATGTTTTCGTTGTTCGGGACTTTATTTTTTTTCCATGCTGATTTTGGTGGGATAGAGATTTGTTAGTATGGTCAAATAGTTAGGTATTTGCTATGCAAGGCTGCAAAGTTGTTGTTTGACGCGAGTGCTTATATTGAAACGTGAGCAAGCGAAGAAGCCTAAGATGGTTCAAAGTAGAATCCTGGACGTAGCGAGGGTTTCAAGGCACGAGACGCAAAACAACTTTGCTGCCGAGCTAAAAACACAACTTTTCACTTCAGAATAGTGAGGAAAATGGTATTTGAAAGAAATACAGTTAAACTATAACAAATCAGTTTTATGAAAAATTATTTAATAAACAAAATTAGTTGTCACGTCAATAATAGTAAGAATAATATATACCAACGGGTTTATATTACACAAATAATGTACGACAAATCGCATAATTGAACGTGTCATTATGTTTTTTTGTCCCTTGTTAATTTCGAATTTCAAAAACACTTGCGCGCAGATTTCTACTGAGAAGGAAACTCTTCCCGAGCTTGTACGGTGAAAAAGGTCTTTATTATTATAAACGCTTTTCTACGTGGTTGCTGGAGTAGCCTTGCATGTTTATTTGTTACTACAGGCTCAACTGCTGCGCTCAACAGTAGAGCGATGGGGACATTTTGTTCCCTAAAGCCATTACTAAAAAAATGCTTTAATATGAGTACTAAGTTGATTTATTTTGCTAAGATTGCTTTTACTAAGAGACTTGCTCATTTAATAGGTTATCCGAGCGTAGCAAAAGACAGCATCACTCTAGACATTGGCACTCTGTCTTTTCAGCTAAGTGTTGCCATTTAAATACCTTTTTTACATATTACCTTTAAAACTTTTGACCAAACAAGACTGAATATAAATGCCATCGATCTGTCTTTCTCCTTACGTGGTTAGGCTACATGGTATAAAATAAGAAAACCACGTACTTAGGTTTGAAACAAATACCTAAAAACCTGTATATATGTGAAATGGAAATGAACAGAAAATTTGCTGCGTTCAGAATCATTAACTACTCAGGAAATTACTGCTCAATTAATTTTAACTGCTTTTGATAAATGTTCTATTCATTCATAAATCTGTTATATTAAAAATAAAGACAAGGTGGTACAAAATAAATCTTATGCATTATGAACTAGAGCACAATTTTTTTGGCATGCATATATATATATATATATATATATATGAATATATATAAAT
>NW_020653765.1:987614-1066141 GCF_003589595.1 Hyposmocoma kahamanoa
ACTTTTATCGTGAGTGTTACAAACATTGTGTGTCAAGAAATGTGAAATTATAAATAAACGCCATAATAACTTTGACACATTTCCAATCATTAACTCCATGATCTTCTTTTTTAAAATGTGCGATACGTCAACGATAAAAAAACCCCTTTTGGTGCAACTTCAGTGTATTTTTTTTTGCATGAATGTTACGCTATAACTCAGGTATTTGTGAACCGATTTTGATAATTCTTTATTTCTTGGCAAGAAAATACTTCAGTAGTGGTTTGCCTATTTAAATTTTAAGAAAATATTCCACTTCTAAGGGTGGCAAACTAGGGCATGAATCCGGTTTCGCGCACTTTCCGGTAGTCGATTTCACTAAAACTTAGCAAGTTGATGTAACTTTTCAGGTCGGTTTTCTAAGTACTCTATACTGTGATTATTAAATAATCAAAATATGATATCTCGTGTCAAAATTTAGCCAAATGTTAACAGATAAAAGTGTGCTTATGTTTAATGAATTAATTTTCTTTCTTTCTCTCTTCTCCCGAAATAAAAATCCTATCATGATCTGTTCCTTAACGAAAATCAAGCCCCGTCACATTACACAAGAGTTATAACAGCCGCCATTTGTCTGACGTCAACAATGTAGAGATATATTCGTGTGATACACATATTAATTGCCCGCATCAAACGATTAATCGCCTGTTTTTCTCATTTTCGTATCAATTACTTTTTCTTTTCTATTTCTATTCCAATACTATTCGACGGATATTTTTTGTTTTTGTTAAATTCGTGGTGTATTTACCACTTAAATTTATTTCCAATATATTTACTTCAAACAAATGTTGTATACTTCTTGTCTTTTACGATGACGTCTTTTTACAAAATTTGCGGTATTTATTATGTTTTGTATTTTTCAAACAGTTATAACATTTAATATAGGTCAATTACACTTAGCAGTAAAATTAAAAAGTTGATTCGTTTAACTAACTGGGAACTGTATACGTTTTTACAATAAGATTCCGGAACATATATTAATACGAGTATTATCATTTTCTGAAAAGTCATATTATTACAAAATTGAAGAGTGCTTGTTATAAAGATGTATGGAAAGACATCATGGTCTAGATTATCCACACAATTATGATTCAAAGTGTATTCCATAGCATTTAAGTTTATTTGAAAAGAGCAATCGCTAGAGTTTCTTGCTCGTTTTTCTCAGGGAGCTCAGAGTTGTGTACGAGCAGTGGCTTAGAACATGACGTTTTCAAGTGTAAAAGTTTTACCTATGGAATAAATGATTGTTTGATTTTGACTTTGATGAAAAATAATCGCAGATATTATAGTTAAAGAAACACTAAAACGTTCCTCTATAATTTTGTGAATTTGGGTTTACGAGTTTTTACGTAAGAAGGATCAAGATGTTCTAGAAGTCTGACCGAACAGGATGGACGTTCGCTTTGTGACTTTTTATCAAATGTGATTGTGAAAATTTAATAAAAAATGTGTCAAATCACTTGAGCTTTACTATATAATTATAATTACTTAGTTAAGTGTAGTCAAAGCCACGTTCAGCTTTACCCTTTTTTTTGTTTAAAGCAAAGTGTGCTTATTAATTGTTCGTCATGCTGGAGCCCGGGTTACTTCAGGCCCAAAAACTTTTGGACAATACGAGTATACATGGTATTTGTAAAATACTAACAACCGTACAGGACTATATTAGTAACATCATATTCAACAAGTTTTGTTCTATGACTTTTAATAATTAATCTGATTTTCCTTTCGTACAAAAATAAAAATATTTAAATAGATCGCTCTATACGGTGATGAGTGATAACTCTGTGCAGTTTGCAGTGTGCAGGTGCGGGAGTGGGGATTGTCGGGAAATACGCTTGCACATTTTGAAATTAACACCTTACTACCAAATATAGATTAAAAAAGTGTCAGATAGTACAATATAAATTGAAAAGTTTATTTTTGGTGTATTTATTACAATACAATATAAAAATTCTTTATTGTACTCCAAAAAAGAAACAATTACAATACAATTAAATTAAAAATAAGCGGTGATACAACGGGCGGTCTTATCGCTTTAAGCGATTACTGCCAGACGACCTTTGGATGGAAGTAATTATATAACCCACAGGAAAAAGATGGCGGTGTATGAAGAATTACTAATCAATAGATAGAACATCGGTAAATAAATACAAATATACATATTATTATATTTATAAATAATAAAACCAACACATATATTTGAATATCATAAACTACTATATATTCCTATAATTATAAAAATAAAATGTCTAAAACATAATTATGTTTTGTTAAAAGTCATGGAGCAATAGTTGTTGTTTATGATGTTAGTTATAGTCCCGCGAGGTGGTTAGTATTTTAAAAATAAAGGTTGTATATTGTTTAAAAGTTATTATAGTACATTTTGTGCTATTTCAGTGCAGTAATAATCTAAGTATTGAATTAGATTTTTTCGTCGAGCATAGATACCTTGATGACCCAACGGTGTACACTGTGGGCGCTGGGCCATTTTGAAAATGAACTTTTCTAAATTGTTTTGGTCTATGTGTTCTGGATAATGCCCTGGAATTAATTCCCTCGCTTTAGTACTTATAGTACAGGGATTCCCCTAGTTTAGGACCAGGTAATAGCTGTGGTTGCCTGGTAATTTTATTTAAAGTTAGTAACCCAAAACAGGACATTCCTGTTTCCAGGACATTACTGTACTGTTACATTGTCAAAATAGAACCCGCTATTGTCCAGTTACCAGTCCTTTTACCACCAAACTGGCCGAAGTTTGTTTCAATGATATATCACTCTTTACAACCCAGGTACGTCACAATACATTCACATTCAGTAGCATTAGACACCTCGTGAAATAGTTCGTCCAGAGACGTACTGCCCGAGCGTGATCGGGAGAGGGCCGATCCCGCTCGGCGGCGGCGTACCTTCGCGGCTGCAGGCGATCGGAGCGGGGGCTTCGTTCGCCAGTAAGTTAGGCAGCCGCGAGGAGGACGACGGGGCGGTGTGGCCCGCTTCGTCGTGAGGAGAGGAGGGGAGGACGTAGCTCCTCCTAGGTGCTGGGGGGGTTCCGGTGCGCAAAGTCGATCCCGGATCCTTCCCACTAGAGCACCCGAGAAGGCCACCGTGGGGTTTTAGCCGGTAGAAGTCCGGCATAACCTCCCGCTGCCCCCGCGGCGGAGAGGTATCCTCAGAGGATTTCCCCACGCAAAAAAAAAAAAAAAAGGGACGTACTGCCATCTTATCTATTTCTGCCGCCAAGCAGTAATGTGAGCATTACTGCGTGCCGGTTTCGAAGAGTAAGGGTGCTGGGGAAACCACAGGCACATGAGAGTTTTCAAATTATGTCTCAGGGTGACGGGCACAGTGGCAGTGCCCCTAAGATCTTTGTGATTAAAAGTTCTAAGTGGTACCGCAACTGTTATTGATAAGCGTGTCGCTTTTGTCGCGTATAGTCAAAGTTTGAAATGATATATGTGTTTGTTCTTTTTTTTGAGTATGACAGGGGTCCTCAGAAAACGTGATGTCCCAATTCTTGAACACTGGGAGAAAACACTCAATGTTCACTCTTTATTAAAACAAAACAATAAACACATTTCCCCTTTGGCGTGGGGGGAGTCATCAATAATCCTCCCCAAAATTTCCAGCAAATTACGCGGGCTACGCAATTATTGGCCCGATCCATCATCTAGGTGACGTGTAACACAACTAAATAATTTCGGGTTAAACATTTCATTCTAAGGGGTATGAAACAACATCGCTATGAAATATAGAACATAAATATATCAATATGTTATATTAATCCGTATACGCGCGTTCCTGTTGACATTCAAAATCAATTTACGACTGAAAATATTGTTTGTTTGTTTAACGCTTTACATACCTATAATGTTTTAATATAATTATTTTAAATGATACATGTGACAAATTTAGTAGCGGTAGAGCTCTTTATGAAAGAGTTTCTCCAGGAAAGTATTGCCACTTATCTATTTCTGCGGCCTAGCAGTAATGTGAGTACTTTGTTTCGGTTTTTAAGGAAAGGGTTTAAATCGCAATGATCTGAGGGGCACTTGAAAACCGGAACGCAGTATCATAAACTGGTATCATGAAAAAAATGTATAACATACAAAGAGCAGCCTCCTAAAAGTGTGCAATTAATTTTTCTCAGGAATTTATTTACTTATGAAATAAAAAATATTTCGTATTTTAATAATATGTTAAGTAAAGTTGTGCTTGTTATAAAAATAAAATTGTGTCCAAAAATTGTATAAAGCCACAAACATAAATGTCCGTCGCATGGTGAAACGTGTAGACAATTATTACTATTGATAAATGATTTTTTCATTATGCTAGGCATGGCTCACAGCTGACCAGTAAATCTTTGTTACTAATTAAAAATAGCACAATTGATATGGGTAATATCGAGAAGAAATTTAGTAAATGTTTTAGTAAAACTTAATTGAATAAATGTTCATTAGGTCATATCAGCTACAGGATATGGTGATGACGAAGCTTGGTAACTTGCAACAAACAGAAATAATTCTTAATGTAACCAAAAAACAAATACATAGTTGCGCGTGCGTGTATGGGTGTGAGTATGTGCCCGTGTGCATGCATGCATGTGACTGTGTATATTTACTATAACTCATCCATGACATATGTTAGATGTAAGAAACAGTCGAAACATTCTAGCAAATGCCTTATATAAAAACAACTAACACGAAAATCTTAAAAGAAAACTCTTTGTAAAATCCAAAAACAAATTAGTCCTTCGCCCATTTCCGACCCGTCATAATATTGTGAACAAAGCGCCCCCTGGGGGCCAAATCTCCATTCAAGTTGCGGGTAATCCGTCAAGAGATGGCGCCACAATGGGGATTAGCGCGCGTTATTACGTCACCTTTGTGGTTCAAGTCTGGGTTATGATCGAACGAATATGAAGGATTATGACGCGCCCCCTTTTCTCTAAGGGTGGATTGTGCAAAATAGAACTTGGTATCTGACACGTTTTATTGGCAAACGTTGATGAATATACTATTTATGTTAGTAAGTAAATACATGGTTAATGTAGGTATATTTAAGTTAAACTTTAGTTCTTTAGTTCTTAGGTTTTCGCGATAGTTACACATACAAAATTAAGTAAGTTATTTGTTTTTTATACACAATAATGTTTCGGATCCCTTTATAGTCCCATGTAGATACAAAAAAAGTGTTTTATTTCCTATTCTATACGTTTTTAAGTTCTAAATTTTCTTTTGACAATACGAGAATGTGAATTCCAAGTTACAGTACGAACTTTATAGTGGATTCTGGGACCAATGGTCGAGGTAAGCACAAACATGACTTCAAGAAAAAGAGTGACGCTGTTGAGACGATCAGTTAACTTTTGGCTAAGGGGACGCGTTATTTATAATACAATTTTTCAATGTCACATACTTCGTTATACATTTTGCCAGGCTCAGTAATCACCACAAACTTGTAGGCATTAGGTATTAAAGTACGTATTGGTTGTCACCAACTCCAAAGAGGGGCTTTTCAGTCTTTGTTGAATTTGTAAGGCGCGGTCGCTTTATTTGACATACTTTGTGTTAAATTGATTTTAGAAACAATTTTCGTTGTAGAATGAAATCAGTTTCCCGATTTTCTATGAATGGGAATAGAAATTTGGATTCATTCTTACGTATTTCTGTTTTCTGTTTGTCCTCTGTATTATTTTTATTATTATTATGATATCTGAGTTATTGGTTTCATCTAAGTAGAGGTGTAAGGCTTCAGATGTCCTTAGTCTAGAGTCTAATGAACCTGCTTTGACATGTTGATTTCATCATAATGTAAAACAGTGATCGATTAGCAAGAATAGAAGTTGCTTCCTATCTTAAGGGTTCGATGTCTACCTGGAGCCTGACATTACCAAATCTTTTTGACTCAGGTGTTCGTTTATTTATCTATTATCTGCTAAATACTAACTACCTTACTTATTTCTGCCGCCAAGCAGTAATGTTAGCATTACTATGTTCCGGTTTTGAAGGATAGGAAAAAAACAAAAACAATAAAAGACTATATCGCTATCATCGGAAGACTAAACGTAGTCAAGGGTTCCACCCCCTTGTAAATATACAAAGATTCGCAGAAAGCGTTTTACGCTTCCACATTTATATGGCGTACGGCACTGGAGTGGAATTCCTTGCCTACAGATTTGTTTCTTGAACGTTATAACTTGAGTCTTCAAGGCTAGGTTAGGAGAGTGAATAGGCATTATACAGGTGTGCATGATTCATCGTCAGCTTCATCGTCATTTTCTGTCAAGTAATATAGAGATTCCTAGAATAAAAAAATAAATTAAAATTGCAAAATTGTTTTTTGTAAGTGACCTCTCCCAACTATTGCTGTCGTAAAGGAACATCTCTATAAAACCTATATAGATATTGTACAGACATCCATAAAGAGCTATACAGATGCGACCCCTCATAAAGGAAGCCAACCAACTTTCATAATAACTCGTGTATCTTTATTATTACGGGCGAGTGTTAATCAAACTTCTTACATTGCTCACGGCTTATGTATTGTCATTACTACTTATTGAGTTGTAAGCCTTAGATTACGTCTCTATGAGTGCTTGTATCAACTGTAAGTTGTAATAAGTTCTCATTTGGTACAGTCCACAACTAAAGTATGGATATTATTATTAAATTCATAAAAGCATTACACGTCTATTCTCTTACACTCACTGTTCCTTACACCATTTTATGCTGCAAAGAGACATCCTTAAAACTAATTCAATTAAAATTAAATAAAGTCCCCATACAAAACAGTCGCATATCATTCTACATAAGTTTTGCTTATAGTGCCCATCCCTATCAACCTCTTGGTTATGCGGGAATGGCGCTATGACCTATGCGCTCACAGGAACCTTACATGTTTAGGTTTTGACCCCAGATCAGCCAGTGTACAGGGTTGTCACAGACCTCTGTCACTTGACTTCATCAACCACCAAATCTCTTCATTGGTGGCGGAGCTGTAAGGCGCTCTCACTTCCCAACGCCAAAAAACGACGTCTCTCCAGTTCCCAATAACCTAAGCGGCTGGAGGGACCGGAGGATATCTAGCCTACCCCACACAAAACATTGTACTCCACAAAGTATTTAATTATTAAAATTAGGGTGGTGTTTTTAGCCAGAAACTACACCGCACTGACAACAACTGTAAAGAATTTCATTCTGCAGAATTATTTTCATATTTTCTTATTATAAAAAACTGACCTACAAAGTTCTTTAAAAAAATAACCTTTCCGATGTCTCAGGAGGAATTTAATCCAAAGTTACGAGACAAAAACGTTTCAAAAATTTGAATTGACGGACGAAGGAAGCCTTTAACCGGCGATGTTATATAAACATGAGTGTTTCTGTCTTATATCTTTTGACAGTAATTGTGTGAGTTAATATAATGCTTGACACCTTTTATACAGGATAAGATTTTGATTGAGTAATTCAAGTTTAAGAGAGGCTTAAAAATGCACAATTTTGTGATCAAATTGTGAGACCTTGTAATTTTGACATAATATAATTTCGTAACAATAATGCTCAAAATCTAAAAATTATAGTATTTTTAATCTGTTATCAAAATATACGAAGGTAAGCAAAGTAATATCACCGTATTCACCGATTGCATTATCTTGTGTTTTTTCTCCGTTTAATATTTTTTTCACTCCACTGAACTTTCAGCTTCAACTCCACTTAAGTTCCACTAAAGACTTGAAGAGATTTGAAATCCTCGCAAGTGACAAGTGCTATGACGTCACGCGTTCTTCCTTGATATGTAGTGCTGTTTGCGCGGAAATTTAAAAAACATATATTTAAAGGTTTGAAAAGGTTTATTTACATAAAATAATAATTTGTTTTAATTAATTAATTTTAAACACTTTCTGAAAAATTGTTCCATTCCCTATTACCAGATTACTTCTAAATACACTACCGTTTACTACTAGTTAAATACAGTCACGTAGAACAAAATACAGATACCGAATTTCAGAGGAAGGGACACTATATAGGTATACGAGTATATGAAGTTCCCTGGTGACTTAAAACACAGGGTATCCTAGTTAAGGCTCCAGCGTCTACAAACTTTCCTCTATACACTAACTATTATGTCATTTACATTGTTACAAATTTGTGGAGGAAATAAAGAATTTACTTGCTTACTTTTTTACTTAAGTTAAATTATACCCAGTCTATTCCCATCTTTGTTTATTGTACGAAATATTCATTGGAAGATTACTATCTAACTTCAGCGAAGCTGTGTCTAAAATGTGTTTATAATATCGTCACGGAACGAAAATTATAAAAAAAAATTATGAAAGTAACGTAAGCATAACAATCGTATATATACCAATAAAACGTGTCATCGTTGGAATAATTGGGCCAGAAAATTATTATAATATTATAAATAGTTTATACACTGGAAATAATTTTATTCGTGTCGTATGAGACTATGCGAGCCACGTTGTGGTCGTAATTCATAATTATAGTTTGACGGCTGCATCTTGATGTTTGTTTGTTATCATAATTAAATCATACTTCAATGTAGGTATACCATGTTCATGTCGTCCGATTTAAAGTTTTAAAGAATATAAATTATTTACGCAGAAGAGTTGCTTATAATTATGGAATTCTAAAACGAACTTCTTCGTCAATTGTAAGCTACATCATGGGGGACAATGTGAAGTAGGTACAGTCTTTAGTACAAGGGATTTTTTACTTTATTATGACATCAAGTGATAGGACAAATAAGTCCTGCATATGGTGATGAAACGCCTAGCCATAACAGACGCAGTGCCACTCAGATCTGAGAAGGACTACCACTGCGCCCGTCACCCTGAAACGTAATATAAAAAATCCGAAACGCAGTAATGCTCACATTACTGCTTGGCGGCAGCAATAGATAACGTAGCAGTACTTTCTCGGATGTACCATGTCCCTAGGAACTCCACTATTACTTAAAAATCAAACTTTAATGTAAGTATACCTAGTTCATGTAGTGCGATTATAAAGTTTTAAAGAAATAAATTATTTTTGAAGAGGAACTTCTTCGTTAGTTGTAACTTACGTCCATTTACGCACATTTGAAGGGGACAAAGTGAAGTAGGGACAGCCTAATACGAGTCAATTTTCATTATGACAGTACGTTAATTAAAAAAGGGAGAAGGTTAAAGTGAGCAGCTATAAAAATTTCAAGAAAGGCTACGGGATCGTTGGGAATGGAGGAGACTACACCAACAAATACATGTGTCTTAAACAATTATATATTTTATTAAGAAAACTAGCTTAAAAATTTGTAGAATTACATTTATTGGCCAAGTTTTATTGATCAGTTAACGGAAAGTAGGTGAAACCCAATAAACCGGATTCATCTCCTAATTTGCCACCTTCAGAGGTGGAATATTTTCTTCAAACAATTATTTAAACCATGTGCGCAAAAGAATGTGCCTCAGGCTTAGATGATTATGACCGATACAAAGCCTTCATTGTTATTCTGCTATATAGCTCATTATACAAAGATTACAACGTTCGCCCTTTGTATGTCTATGCTAAAGTACTGGACAAGGTAGCCATAACCCAGGTATATTTATGTAACCAGCACGATATTATAAAAACATATAAAAAATATACACCATGTCGCAAAAATGTTCTTCAATATTATAGAAAGAGTAATTTAAAAAAATACAGCATGTAAAATCAGGCGTGCTGTTTTACATGCTGTATTTATGTTAGAAGTAATATTTGTACAATAGGGTAGATCAGCAGATTTATAATACATATAATACGTCGTCTTAGGGTAAATACCTCGTATGTTATTTATGTGTATATTTGTCAAGATAATGTTTGTAGTTTGTACTTTAATTAGTTAAATTAAAAATACGTCTTTCAGATGCTATATTACTTTAATAATATATATAAGCTTAGATCATTGACTTACAATTATATGGACGTCGGGTCCGCGCTAAAAAGTGTCCGCACTTGTAAGGCGCTAAAATCGTATACGGAGCGCGACACTCCGCTTTAGTCTTCATTTGTTCTACGGACAGCGCGATACTGCGATGACATAACAATTTAAATTTCGAATAGGTTGACTTGGGACATTTTTTTCGTGGTTTTTGTATTAGACCCGTCGTCCATTTATTTGTAAGTCAATGGCTTAGATTCATAAGATTTGCCTTAACAAAAATTTGTAAAAACAAATTAAGTAAAAATGCGTATGCGAGGTTTTCATTCTAAGACATTAAGGTGTTTTAACTTGATGGGTAATAATTGGGTGAATAGATTTTAGTAGCAGTAGGGCAGCTCCTTGTGAAAGAGTTCGTCCTTGGAAGTATTGCCCCATTACCTATTTTTGCCATCAAGCAGTAATGTGAGCATTACTGTGTTCCAGTTTTGAAGGGTAAGGATGCTGGTGAAATTAAAGGTGCATGGAATTATCAACAAATATCTCAAAGTGATGGGCACAGTGGCAGTGCCACTCGGACCTTTGCCATTTAAAGCTCTGATTGCGACAGGTATGTCGCTTACCACCAAGCACACGACTTGCTTGTCCTATCACTTGGTATCGTAAAACAAGACACACATAAGTCACAAGTGCAGGCATATTTCATTGTACTAATTTTGGATATACTTATAATAAGGGTCGAATGAGTGCGACATTATTTAAAAAAAACGTATAACGTACTTTTGCATAATATGTATAGGAATTATTCAAGTGTCAAAATGTTTACGTCATCCTATACACTGACAAAGATTTGATTGTACCAAAATTATGATAAAATAATTCATAAAATAAAAAGCGGGTGTTTATTTCGCCGTGTCTAAAACTACAAGACAGACAGTGCCATAATTTTATAGTTTTATTGGCATTTCTCTGGAGAAAATATCAAGAAGAGGCGGGTTTTGTACGATTTATGGTTTTAGCTGAGGTCTTTTTTATTTTTTGCTTCCGTAGAGTATAAATTTTCATTTTCCTGTGATTAGGCGCGAAATTGGCTGAATAGTGTTGTTCTTTTGATGTTCCAAAGAGGTTTTATGTTTTAATTCAAATGATAGAAGAGTCCTTGTCGCGTTAAATTTGCATTATATTGTTTGAAACTGTTGACAGTGTGTCGTTGTTATAAGATCAGAGAGATTCGCTAGAATACGAATAGTGGTTGTCCATTAAATTTTCATTTCCGTTGTTCATGAACATTGTAGAAAGTTCTTTGATCGTAGAGCTAGAACGTTAATAAATTGGGGTTTGAATAGCACATGGTTCCAATAATAATGCTATCTATCAATGAAAGAGACTGCTGGTCTTATAGAGACAGTAAATTAGAACTTTGTAATCGTAACTAGTTTTGCTCACCTGCATAGATATAGGTATTTATTAATGCTGCTTCGTGATGATTACATTGACATTGATTTCTTCACTGTATTTGTTTAAAAACGTACATACAAGATGATATATCGACACCAGAAGTATTAATTAATGTAAGGCACAAACCACGGTTTTTAGGTGAGCCAAAAAACGATTTTATTATTTTAAATCTGTCTATAACTTTTTACTGTCTGCTCCAATTTTGATTGTGTCTAGAGCAAAGTTTCTTATAATTTCCTCTTCTTTTATGCTATAAACGAAAGATTTAGGAATGTCCAGTGGTTTAAAATATAGCACGTCTCTTACATTAAAAAACATTAAAAAAAGGTGTTTAGTTGTGCCTTACATTACTAATATTTTACATGTAAACCGTCGAGCATAATGTAAGCAGTAAGAGAAATAGAAAATTATACGTAATTCTATTGTAAAAGATCCTTTACCATAGAATTACGTTCTAAATTTAAATTCTAAATTTAAACGTAATTGTTTTTGGCGCCTTTTCTTGACTTTGTTTAGGTTTTGCTGCTTTGCTTTGATAGCTACGTGGTGTTTTGTAATAAAAACTTATAAGCTGTAAGTACATTGGCTTGGTCTTGCTCACTCGTTGTTAGCATCCACCCTTTACTTTATTACCCATTGATACAGTCCGCTACAGTAAATATTAGTTGGAACTCTTTCAGGAATCAGGAAAAGTAAATGCGTTTCATAGAAAACCTATAATGAGAGAGATGAAGATGATAGGGATCCGTAGTTTCACACTACAACTTTTCTCGGACTCATTATTACTATTATTTTATCTGCAATATTTAAAGTACTTTCCCTTCAAGTTGCATAGCCGTAAGACACCCAGTATATATATTTAGCTGTACTAGACTATAGTAGACTTATACTTAATCCCCTTAAGAGCGAATAAACGAATTTATAAATGAAGGAAAAAAGGATTTACATCCCTCGATTGAGAATTCTACTTTTATAAATAATTCATGTGTGTAGTTGTTTACATAAAACAAGAAAACCACTTCTCTCGAATACCGAATGGAAGAAAAAATCTGTAAATAAGAAAACCTTTTCGAAACCTAATAAAAATGTTCAATCACTGAGAACATTGACGTCGTGTTCGCAAAAATAATTCAATTCATGCAAGGCCATAAAACAAGAATAAAGCGTGTTGTACACTTATAAATTAGTCAATTAAACATGCAATTACCAAAAAAAGTGTCGTAAAATTTGAAATAAATATGGAACTTCAGAGAGTTGAGATTGAAATATAGGGGAGTTCATTAAAATATCAGTTAATTGAGCCACAATGAGTGCGACTGAAATAGATGGAATAACAAACAGATGGCGAGATAAAAAAGATTAGGGTAAAGAGTTTTGAGGTGCGTTTACACCAGATCGAACTCTTTCTCTCTAAGTTTTCTGTTATTAGAATACTGAGGAAAGGGAGAAAACGATTCCATTTCATTTAAAGAAAAGTTTCACTTAGATTTTTTTTTACTAAAATCATCGACAACGCCATTTGCTTTATATTAAATAGTCGACTTAAAATAAAACTTTGGAGCGATGCATAATGGCTACTAATATATTTCTTTTAACTAACAATGTTTGCTAAATAAAAAAATTGAATCGTCTGTCTGTATAATATTTCAAGGAAAGTAGTCATCTTTAGTTTTCAATCTGGTTTGAACCATCGACGCCTTTGTTTAAAAGAAAGTCGTTCTAATTTTGAATTTCTGTCAGAGTCAGTCTACTTTTATAGCCAATCAGTCCGCTGGTCACGCAACTATAAAGTTTTCTACAAACCATTTATTAATTAGTCGCAAAAATATGTAAAACTTCTTGGTTATTGTAAAATAAAACGAACAAAAAGACTAAAAAAATAAAATAATTTTTTTAAAAGAATTTTTTATATTGAATGATGAAATCGCTGCATTTTGTTTTTATTATGGTCTGCGAAACAAAATTCAAACAAAAAGTCGATATTCACTATTAAAGTGCCAATGTGTCGTTTGCACCCGCAGAATTTACGAGAATACTCAAAATGCTGAAAGATGGGCGGAGTGAGTGTGTGCAGCAAGGAAAGGAGGTGTATTGGCTCTATCCTATGTATAATATCTAGTAATGGGATGAACGAATTGTACGCCTGATGGTAAATAAAATGAACAGGCGTGTACGCCTGTTCATAACAGTGACATTGTCACTCAGAGCTTTATGCCGCAAAGATCTGAGGGGCACTGTCACTGCGCCCATCGCCTTGATACATAAGTTGATAAGTCATGTACCTATAATTTCACCAGCACCCTTACCCTTCAAAACCAGAACACAGTATTGCTGACATTACTGCTTGGCGGCAGAAATAGGTAAGGTGGCAGCACTACCTTGGATGAACTCTTTCACAAGGTGCTCTACTCCTGCTAATTAAACTTTACAAACATACTTTACAAAAAAATAATTTATATTTCCTTATAACAATAAAGAAACAACTTTAATTATAATCTGTCATTATTAATGATTTCTATGCTGCATTATACAAGAAAACCATTGGAATTTTCATTTCAAGATTTAGTGTTAAAGCTCCTTAATAATAATAACATAGGACACCTCCACCATAACTTTGTCATCCACTATTTATTGTTCCACTAATGTTTCGGGTTACCGTAAAAAAAGAACTAAAAAAAGACAGTCCTTTCAAAAGGAAGTGGTTAAAATTAACCTTAAAGCACCGATTTGTTAATTGTTGGGTGCATTTTTTATACCTTTTTTCTTATAGGGTTTGTTTATTTATGAATTTTAAATGGCCCCCGAAGACTAGGGGTAGCTAATTTGAATTTTATGATTTTTTATTTATATCATCACAAGTGGTGAATCTCAGGGGACATGAGAATTACGATGTTGTTTCTTGTGTTCAATAATAGTCACTTGTTTTATTTATTTGCAATTTAAAAACGGTGGTAGCTCAGTGGCGGAAAGGTTATTTTTAATTGAGAGGTTGACGGTTCAATACGGCGATAAATAGCTTACAGCTTACTAAGTGTGACTCAGTCTTTAGTAGCAATTACCTCTCGCTGTAGGTAAAAGGACAACATCGCTAAGAAACCTGCAAGTTGCAGGAGGATCACAATCTTTAGAAAACTATGACGTCCTTTACCAAAAACTTGTTGGTCTAATCACTTGTAATCATGAACAAAAAAAATTAAAAAGATTACTTACGACGACCTCGGTGATCCAACGGTTTGCCCTGTGGACGTTGGACTAATAAGTTCCGGATTCGATTCCCGGTAGGAGGAAGAGTAATGTCCAGAAATGAGTTCCGTTGTAGTATAATTTTCTCTAGTATAATTTTTTTTTATAGCCTATACTGTCCCACTGCTAGGCAAAGATCTCCCTCCCCTTTCTCCATACCTCTCTGTTTTGCGCCACTAAGGTCGCCCTGGTATGGCACAGATGCAGGTTCTAGTCCAGTCAGGTCGAAGGAAGTTTTGTTTGTGTTCGATCTTTGTATAAATAATTTTATTATAACAAAGTAGTGGAGTAAATTTCATAATAAATATGTGAATATCATGATAGTTAAGCATAATATTATTTATCATCATATTATTATATTCATTATAACTAATAAGACCCTTTATTTAGAACGTCATAGTGAAATTTTCATGCGATTATTAAATTACCATGTGAACTAAATTACGAACAAAATCTAATTTGTTGCAATGTACTAACTTAGTACAGTAAAATGCGACACAATAATAAAGTCTCTGATCCCGTAACTAATAACGCGGCACTACGGTCTACCAACTTTGATTGGATTGCCTGTATATTCCAGTATAACAGACATAATGCGAGATGACTAAAGATTAGTTAATCTTCAACTATATAGTTTCGTACACAATATTACAAAATGATCGTAGTGAACAACAGACAACTACTAAACCATATACAAACGGGGCCTAATAACTTGGTAATGAACAATTTTTTTCTCGAAATATAAATTACTTTCGTAAGAATGTTGCTTGATATGATTATGAATGCAAAGAGCGAACACATAGACAAATTTTGTCGACCCGATGGGACTTGAACCCACGTCCATGAATTGCTCTAACCACCTGAGCCACGGGTCCAGTTACCGAGTCGTCGAAATTCTCCTACGTGTTTTTGTTATTAGACTTTGTACTGACTAGTGACATCTAGTGAGAGATTTTTGAATAACCTTCTCACCGCAGCCTCAACTGATGCAGATGTCGCTTTTCGATCAAATGTAGGTATTTATTGAGACTTGATATTATAACTGGGGTTATTTCACAAAAAATCTTAATAAATAATGTTGCATGACTTCCCATTCGTTATGTTACAGCGATAGATTTGTATTTATATATTGTAAAAGTTGACGTATGTACATTTATAATTATTAATACAAAGATCGAACACTCAGAAAAAGTTCCTTCGATCCGGCCCCATTCGAACCGACGTCTTCTAGCACACCGTGCTAGACGCTATACCTATTAAGCCACGGCGCGAGCCAGCGGACCTCAGAAATAGCGCTATCTATGAGAAATCTATGAAAGTATTTCGTCACCCAGTTAGTTACCTTTACAAATACCAGCCCCGGCTAGAGGTCCGCTTCGTTCCGTGGCTTAGTTGGTATAGCGTCTGGCATGGTACGCTAGAAGACGTCGGTTCGAATACGGCCGGATCGAAAGAACTTTTTCTGAGTGTTCGATCTTTGTATTAATAATTATAACAAACTAATTGAGTAATTTCACATAAAAGAATAATTGGGTATCAATTTAACAAAAATTTAAGTACATATTGAAATTTTTATTAAATTGTTTAGTTTAGTCAATATAATCATGCAATTTTTTTATGATTATCTAATGACGGGACGAATAAGTCCTGCGCCTGGTGGTAAGAGACATTGCCACTGCGCCCGCCATTCAGAGATAAAAGTTGACAAGTCCCATGTGCGGGTAATTTCACCAGCACCCTTACCTTTCAAAACCGGAACGCAGTAATGCTACCATTACTGCTTGGCGGAAAAACAGGTATAGTGGCGTGGCTGCTGCTACTGTTTTTCAATATCCATCACTGAGGCTGTCAGCGCAAAAGTGATGTAACCCACATTTAATTTTTTTCCATAATGTTACTTTAAATGGTACTGTAGTTATACATTAATTGTTTTAAAAAAATTGAAATCGCAGTACGGATAATAAATAACCCACAGTATTTTGAAATCATCTTTGACGAACTTGCTGTTTTTAAGATATAATATATGTATGTACTAGATATGAATGATAATTGCTTATTTTGTATTATCTGCAAAAATGTATTAAAATTGAACCAAAAGTTCATCCACGAAAAACTTATTTTTTTACTTCCGGCACTAACTCTATTTCCGAGGCAATTTATAAAATAAAGAAACGCGATCTTTTCTGCATGTGAGGGTTCACCCTGCTAACGGCACATAAATCTGTACCCAAAGGGTTGTAAATCCAATGCCCCTTCCAAGCCCCGTGATGTATATCCGACCAACGTAACCTGGCCTTCTTATGCTGAAACATCCATACTTTAAACAAGACAAAGTGAAAACTTTCTACTACATTCAAGAGTCCGAGCCAATCTGGTTCTATCGTTATAAATACGAATGAAAATTTCAAGAAGCTCTTAAGATATGTTGCGGTTCACCCTTTCTAGTCTATTTTGTAAATTGATATTGCTTTCTGCCGACGTCTGTCTTGTATATATCTTGTAGCATGTAAAATTTTAATTTGTTTCACATTATAGCATTTTCGAGGATAGTTTGACTTGTATATATTGGGGTAACATTGTAGCTGGATTAATACGGATTCACCATTATTTTTAACACAAAAAAGAGTGGAGTTACAAGCTTGAAGCCTTTGTCAATGTATCTGTGTACATATATGTGCATCGTAGCTCCCAAACAGGTGGACTGATTTTTTTTATTATATCAAACGACACGCTTGTCCATAACAGTTGCAGTGCCACTCAAAGCTTTAAATCGCAAAGATCTGAGGGGTATTGCCACTGCACCCATCACTTTGAGATATTTGTTGATAATTCCATAGACATAAGTTGACAAGTCCCATGTACCCGTAATTTCACCAGCACCCTTAACTCTTCAAAACCGATCATATTACTGCTTGGTGGCAGAAATAGGTAAGGTGGCAGTACTTCCCTGGACGAACTCTTTCACAAGGAGCTCTACTGCTACAAAATTCTTATTCTATTCCTATTGATGATGTACAAAGTGCTTAATACTTAGTACATAATCTCAGTACAAAGTAGTAAAAAACCCGACCTCGAAATTTCGTGGAATTACATCTATTTGCCAAGTTTTATTGAAATCAGTTACCGGAAAGTGCGCGAAACCATATTTATCCCCTAGTTTGCCACCCTTAGAGGTGCAATATTTTCTTCAAATTTAAATTGGACCACTAAACAACAACAAAAAAAAAACACTTTTCCAAAAAAAAAGTATCATCGAAATTGGTTCACAAACACCGGAGTTATCGCGTAACATACAACCAAAAAAGTAAAAATACCTACGAAACTAGTATTCGTTATTTTTCATCATTTGCTGTAACTAATTACTGTGGTCTATCACTATTTTAGTTATTACTACGTAAGCACTTAGGCAGACCTGGGCTAGATCAAAGTGCTTCGTTAGTTAACTACATAAATTATGATATTACCTTTGTGATATTAATAGAACTAATAGGTGAACATCATTTCCCACGGACAGCTCGGAAAAATCTTTGAAATTTTGCAATGTCCTGCAAAAATCCCTTTTGAACCAGATTGGTAAAATGTTACCTGATAACATAACCATCAGAGACCCATGCTCAACATCAATACTCACATTTCAGTACGATAAAGTACAATAACTACTACGTTTTAATTTATTTCCATTTCCTTCCTAAAAGTAATTACACGTTGCAAGCAAAGATGGCGCTGCGCGATTCGCGGCAGACCCCCTGCGCTGGCGCATCGCGATCCGCTAACGAGCGCTCGAACAATGTCTCTATTAGCTTATTCTGGGGTTTAGATTAGAACAGTAACGTATGTGGAGTAAGTTATGTTTGTTCTAATTTGAAAGTGTGGATGTGATTAAAAAAGTAGTTTGTGTTTATTACCGTTGGTCAACGTAGTTATAGTTATCGCACATGACAACTAACATAGTATTATCTCAAAATGATTTTAAATTACATTAATATTACCTATTTAGTTTCAAACTGACAGTGTTGTCCTGTCACTTTGAAATTAAATCGTATACGAATGACACATCAATATAGCGAAATTTTGGAGATAATAATTTATCTCCAAATTAATCATTTAATTTAATTTAAAAGTTTAATACAACGCAGTTTTAAGATAAAATATAATTCAACGCAATTTTTGAGATAATACTGTGTTAGTTGTCAAGTGCGTTATTGTTTATTCAGTGGGAAAGTTCTAAGTAAGTTACGTTTGTTTTTGTTGATATGTGTGAAGACAAAATCTACTTATTAAACTGACTTCAAAAAATTGGAATAATCTCCATTCGTCTGTATTTTTTTGTGCATATCATGCGGTTACTCCGAGATTTATGAACTCATTTCGATTTTTTTTTAATAACAGGGTAAGCACATCTGTAATATTCTCATTCAAATTTGAAGACAATATTCCACCTCTAAAGGCGGCAAATTCCATCCCCTGATGTATCCGTTTTTTTTTTTGGATTTCACCAACTTTTTGTTAACCGATTCCAATAAAACTTAGCAAATAGATGTAATTCCACAAACATTTAACGTCAGCGTTTTTTTCATTTCCGTATTTATGACATCCTAATACAAATAAAATATAAAAATGACAACACAAAATGGCTGATTTTAATTGTTATGTACATAAGTTGTTGACAGTCCCCCTTTCTAAAAAAAATCATTATAATTTAGAGTTCAATATTATTTATCAGATTGCACTTTCTAATGATTACAGTAAAACATTAATTAATGGCTTAGTTCACAAGAAACAGAGGCGATAGTCAACAACATATTCTATACTGCGGTTCCTTCACAGCCTATTAATAAATATAAAGTAAGCATTACTTATGTTGGCCATTTGTCAGAATTGATTTATCGTGTAGGGTATACAACCCCTGTTGTTGACAACTTTATATATAAATGAACAATTGAATTTTGCATCATCACCTATATTACGGATATTTTCGGGTTTCATCAATAGCAACACTGAGGGCAGCGAGGTATAAATACACCGACTGTTCTGAACGAGCTCACTCCAATCATGACGTACGCCAGCAGGCTCTCCAAAATTGATTTATGCGCAAAGCGACTGGTGCCCCGTGGTACCTCCGCAACGCTAACCTCCGTATAGATTTATAGCTCCCCACAATAGCCCAATTCATGAAATAGGCATCGAGGAAACAATTCGACTCTGCTCCTCACCACCCCAACCCCCTCGTGGTGACTGCATCCAACTACAACCCCCACAGGGAACACCCCCACCGCGTACGTAGGACCCGTCGGCTCGCCGGCGAGGTCGTAGAGCCCTCATTTCAGCACGTGCACTGGTAGATTCTGTCCTATAGCACGCCCCTCTGGCGGAAGTCTTCAGGAGCGCCCTGAGCTGAGGTCCGCTACTTAGCCTTAAGTTTATTTTACAGGTTATGAGCCTTCAGCTCGGCCTTTTCTTCCGGTGGTGCAGTCAAGGCCAAAAAAAATGAGCTCACTCTTTGGCCGAGCGTCGAGCAGTCAACAACCCCTGAGGATGCCTCGTGGAGAGGCGAAACACGTGTCGGGTATATTTTCGGTGGTGGTTTGTGACTGTAGTTGCGCTTGTGTTATTTATTTTATTAATTTTACGCGAAGGAAGGGTGGGATAATTAACTGCATGAAAAAATATTCAACACAAGCGCAGCTATTTTGTACGATTTAATCTTCACTGGGTTCGCGGAGTAGCAAATTAATTTACTTCCGTTTTTATTAAAAAAATCCTTGTCTTTGAAACTAACAATTAACGGGAATCATTGCTTATATTCGTCTCTTACAGTTTAAAAATACGCACTGTGATAATTATTTGTTTACAATTTCACGAATCCAAGTAGCATTAGTGGTAGTCAGCCTCTGGCAGGAGTTGACGTATGTCAAAAAAATGAAGAACATCATTGGAAGAATGTTGAAAAAATTAAACAAAATCAATCGACTCCACACCTTTCGTTATGAAATAGGAGCAGAAACATTCCCTCACTGCACTATGCAAATAAAGTTCGTAGCAAAAACAAAGGCAACCACGGTAATTACACTTGCTGGAAAATTAACTGACATCGATACGGGGAGCATGCAGTGCAGGGCATAGCGTAATGAGCCCGATATCGTTGCATGCTAGTGTACTTGTTAGTAGCAATAATGGTTTGTTAAAGGAAGACGTCTTTTGCTAAATTGTAATGTTATTTAGTACAACTTAGATGTTGTTTTAACCCCCGAAGCAAAAACAGGAGAGTTTGAAGACTGTGTATCGTGTATATATTTATTTGTATCATACATAGTAAGTACCTCTCAAACGAACAGTCTGATCCCAAAGTGGCCTCTCTTCATTTGAAGGCTTATGTAATTACGGAGTTATCGCGTGACATAAATTTTTTTATGAGCCTATACTGTCCCACTGCTGAGCAAAGGCCTCCCTCCCCTCTCTCCACACCCCTCTGTTTTGCGCCACTGAGGTCCAGTCCATTAGGTGCGCATCTAGCTCGTCTCTCCATCGACGCTTTGGCCTGCCGCATGGTCGTTTTCTATTTTTGGGAATCAATTCTGTGGTGGCCTTCGCCCACGACTCGTCTGACATGCGGCAGACGTCATCCGACCAGTCCCATTTTAGTATACCGGCTTGTTGGTCCACATCTACGATTCGTGTTTTTTCGAATTTCGAATTCGTGTTTTTTTGTTCCTAATTCGGTCTGACAATTTGATTCCCAGGATGCTGCGCTCCATAGTTCGTTGGCAGACCCCAAACTTGAACTTTTGCCGTGCTGTCAGTGACCAGGTTTGTGCGCCATAGCTGAGGATGGGTTGAATACATATTTTCATGTGAGTGGTAAGTCGCATTTCAACAGATGTTTCATAGATCAATGGCCCTTTCAGGCGTTTTCAGTGCTAAATTAAAGTACTCATCCATATACTCAATCCCCCTGTCCCTTATCTGTATCTTGTGTTCTGTGGAGTTGGTCATGAGTTTGGTCTTATAACATACATAACATAATATACATACAAAAAGACATACAGGTAACATACATACAAAAAAAAAACAAGCAGTCTAATTGAGAACTTCCTTCTTTTTTGAAGTCGGTGAAATCTTTCACATATGTATAATTTGTTTCACGTAGTTAGTATTATTCTATGACTATCATGTTATAAATGCGCTTTTGACGTATGATCGCATGTGGTTTTATTAAACCAAGGGTACGAATTGGTAGTCTATTAATAAAACGTTTTTAAAACTCAAAACAAGGCTTGTCACTCACTTGTCAAGAGCTGAGTAACGTTTTGTATTTGTTTCCATAGAGAAATATGGTTATTGTCATTGACTTGGTGACAGCGACTAGAGATGAATTTTAATATTATCTAAAAATAGAAATTAAGTAGCAAAGAGTGACTGGTATTGTATATCACCAACGGTAGGACCATTGTTAATGAGATAAGGCAGGCCTACTAGGTTCTTAGCCTAAGAACTAAGAGCCAGTCGAGTTGACGACTTCCAGGGGATAGCTCTGACAGTCAGGCAAGTGTAGAGGCCCACATCAGTTATGGTCACCGGCACGGACAGTGGTTCTCAGGCCCAGACCCTAGTAGAAGCCAGTTCGAACCCAGTAGGCCTGACTTATATCATTGACAACGGTCTCATGGTCGGCGTCGAATAAAACAATTTTGCACAAAAATGTTTAAAAGTGAGTTAAAAAAAGCCAACTGAATGGAAAACACATTTTTTTGTCAAGTATATTACAATGATTGTGTTACATTTTTTTCTTATTAGTACAATGGATTTACCTATTTGTTACAATCTGTATGTTATCGTAGGATAACATCGGGACGTTAACAAAGTAGAGTATTGATTACAAGGTTTCATTGATATTCAATAAATAACTATAGCTATTTATATTTTTCTATCATGATTGTCACCGCTTTTAACCTTCTGAGCGGAGCCATTCGATTTCTGTGTCAAAAACAATAAAAAAAAGTGATTATTTTCACAAAATATATTCATATATACTTTGTGAAACTAATCACTTGTTTTATATACATGAATATATATCGAGTTCTTAGGTTTTCGCGATTGTTACACATAGGAAATAAAATTATTTTTCCGGATTTAAGTCGCGTATATATGTTTTTTCAAACAAAACGACGTTTCGGGCCCTTTACAGGTTCCATGGTCACGGTTGACTGAGGTGGTACAGTCTTCAACCAGTTCTGTCTAATATTGATGCAAACCACCCTATTTTTTCACTATAGTTACAATAGTTATTAATTAAATACCTTATTTTTAATTTTATAAAGAAAACATTCTAATTTACGCTACATTAAGTTTCACAAATTATTTTATTGAATGAATTTTTATTAAGTTCAATTTATTATTAATTAATAATAAACATTAGAATGAACTAAAACAAAAAAACACTAAACCTTTTCAAAACAAAAAACAAATATACACGATATAAATCCAGAAAAATGAAACTATCATTTCGTACATGAATATATTTTGTGAAAAAAAACCGACCTCAAAAGTACGTGGTCTATTCTATATCTATTTGCCAAGTTTTATTGAAATCGGTTACGGCAAGTGCGCGAGTCCGGATTCATCCTCTAGTTTGCCACCCAAAGAGGTGGAATATTTTCTCCACATTTAAATGGGACCACTACTAAGGTACACTATTTAAAACAAAAAAGAATCTACAAAATTCTTCGGTTCACAAATGCAGGTAGTTATCGCGTAACATTCATACCTACAAAAAAAATTCAGTCGAATTGGGAACCACTCCTACAATAATCACTTGTTTTTTTAATGTTATTGACACAAAAACCAAACGACTCCGCTCAGTGGGTTTAAAATAATGACCCCGGCATGGCAACAGACACTGGTTCGAGTCCAACCCCATAGAAGGAACTTTTCTTTGTGTTTGATCTTTATGTCAATATCATTGACATAAATAAACTATAAAATATTATAATGAAACTACGACTCCAAAATAAATATTGATGTAAAATAAATTATGAATGCACCAATTAAATTTTACGTATCCGTCAGTTTATGATCGCCGCCATGAGATATTTATTATCTCTGTGGATCCGGAATCATGGCATGCCATAGAGTTATAATATTTGTGACGTCACGTCTTTTATTCGCTTTTTGTGACCAGGTAATTGGCGTGGTTATTTGCCGCATTATTATATTATTTATAACATAAAGTAAACAACTCTGTGGGATGGAAGAGGCATTAGTCTCGGCGAGAAAGGGTTAACTAAACTCCTTTTCACGGATGATATTGTCGTCTTTTCTTCAACCGCCCAAGAGCTACAAAGCGTGCTCGAAAATTTGAGTTTGCAAGCTTCGAGATCGATTAAAAATTAACATGACCAAGACCAAAGTCATGACTAACACAACCAAGCGCAAAATCTGCGTTAATGGGGAGGATATGCAATATGTCAGCGCGTACCTTTGCTTGGGCCAAATAGTCTCCTTCCAGTGCAAGCAAGAGCAAGAAATTGATAGACGCACTGAAAATGCCTGAAGGAGCTATTGGTCCATAAAGATCTTATGGGGTTATTATTACTTTCCCAATATCTCTCAAAAAGACGCTGATGGACACGTGCATCCTTTCCATACTAAGTTATGACGCGCAGACTTGGTCACTTACAAAGATCCAAAAGTCCAAACTCGGGATCTGTCAACGAGTAATGGAGCGCAACATACTTGGTGTGAAACGGACCGACCGAATTCGGAACACGACACTACGCTCCCAAACTCAGATTAGTGATGTAGCCCAAAAAGTTGCGAAGCTGAAATGGTGTTGAGCTGGTCATATCTGCCGCATGCCTGTTGACCTGTGGGCCTAGGTAACCACCTAGTGGAGCCCCAGAAGCGCAAGGCGCCGCGGCAGACCGAGGAAGCGATGTCGTGACGAACTGGACTACGATAATGCTTGGATCCAATTAGCTTAAGCTCGGGATGCGTGAAAGGATCACGGATAGGCCTTTGCCCAGAAGTGGGATACATCAGGCTAATTGTAATAAAATAAATGATTATATTCAGATTTCAGTAAAAAGATCTATTTGATTTTAGTTACGTGCTGTTAAATTCTAACAGTTTGTCTGCAATGAAAACACTATACAAATGGCATAATTTCTAAAATAACGTTTATTTGAAACAGAAACATCGATTAAATAATAATATTGATAACTATAGACCTATATGTATTCTGTTTGCACGAATTGACACCGATATGTACAGTTATTTTGTCAATTTAATAACTTTATTTTGTAAATTACTTAATTGTTATTATATGCATGGGTATGTAAGTGAGCACGTTTTTGTCCCTATCTAGATGTAATTAAGTTCGTTTTTAAGGTTTTTACTCTATTATATTATATTTTTACTTATATAGACTGAGCTCTTCGCAGGGTTCTGAGAAGGGATTTTGAGAGCGAAGCTTGTAATTAGTAAATAATCATTTTTTCTGTTTTTTGGTCAATAAACTAAAAAAAAAGTTTTATTAGAACGCTTTATGAAAGACATAAAGTATAATTTCCAACAAAGAATTGAGAAATAGTTTATGTTTAACCTTGTGACCTACTTGTACATCGGGATAACATAATGTTGGTGTATTGTAGGTCATATTTATATCATTTGCTACTATGTACTCGTAAGTCGTAGAGGTGTATTTCTGAATAAGTTTCCTTCCATTTGAACCCGACTTTCAATACCGGGAAACTGAATATACTTTGATATCCGACATTTGACTCAGTTTCAGATTGAAATTTCTCTGGGATTTGGCTGCACTTGCTTCCGTAATATCTTGGTAGTTATAGGTCCTACTTTTTTATGCAAAATCGACGCTTGTTTTCAATCTTTCAACTGTGAAGCTCCTTATAAGCAGCAGTAGAGCTCCTTGTGAAAGCGTTCAGGGAAGTGCAACGTGACGGGACGAAAAGTCGTGCGCCTGGTGGTAAGGGACACACCTGTCCGTAGCAGTTGTAGAGTGATTTATAGCTGGACAAAAAGATTTGAAGGACACTGCCACTGCGCCCGTCACCCTGAGATACAGGAACAAGTCCCATGTGCCTAAATTTCATCAAGTTCGTCTAGTAAAAGCCTATACATTCAATCACCACAGATGTTGGCAGTTTTCCACTATATTAGCTACCTTTTTCAAGCATGGACATTACATAAAACAAAACTGCCAATGCCAGTTAAATAATGAAGTAAAGCTAGCTTTTCTATACCTACTATGATAAGTAAATTAAAATGTTCTCATATACATACAAAATGTGATATTGTAGACTTGTGTTTAATACCATTTTTGCTAGTAAGAAGTCATGAAAAAATCAGGATTTTTATGCCAAATAAAGACTCAAGTAAAATAATGAGTAGTCATATAACAATTAAAGCAATTTACCATTTAATGCAATGTTTATGGGTGCGTATTATCAGATGAAGTGAGACGTCAATTGTTCCGAGATAAGTTGACTATTTAGATAACTTGCTCAAATTAAAAATTAAAAAAAGAACTAAATTAACTTAAACCAGGAAGCGGTACAGTATTTGGAGCCGAAACTAAGGCCATTCAATGCAGTAATAATAATAATAATAATAACGCACACACTCAACAACTCGCAGTATAACGCTACTGTAAATACAAAGCTACTTTTATTAAAAATACAAGAGTAGACTTTTACCAAAAAGTTAACAAATTGATTGTGCGTTTCAGAATCCTACTAACTCCATCCAGTGGTGCGCGATAGAACTAAATGCAAAGATATTCATGTTAACGTTATTACAGAAAATCCATTTTAAGTTCATATCAAAATATTTTTTTACGCATTTTTGCATGTTTTTTAATTAGCAGTTAAAATCTCGTGGTTAAAATTTTGTAATACTGTTCATTGTCATCATACATAACCATAAAAAAATAAATTTTATATACTTGGATATAATTAAATACAGTTATTTAGCATGTGTTAATTTGTTACTACGTAAATATTTAAATGGCGATAGTGTGAATTTTATCTTGACTTATTTGGAATTTATTAATAAACAAAGTTTTACTTCTTTTTTAAATTTGTAATGTAACCATTTTAAATTAACGCTACCTGTTGGCGAGAACTTAATGAATATTTATAAATTTACTCTGATACATTTATCTAGTGATTTTATGTGGATGTTAATTAGAAATTATTTTCCATCTACTTTTAAGCGAACATCTGGTTTTTTAAATGTAATATTCATTTAAAAAGCAAGAAATACTTGAAAATTTAAATAGTAGAACTAAAAAAATCTACTTTGTACGTTACAATTGACATGAATTTATTATGCTATGGTTTAGTACGCATTTCATTATGCAGCAATACATATCGAGCCTTATTTCATTCCTATGAGTGATTATGAGTAGGTATTTTGCATTTTTTTTATTTTCTTTCTTTTACTGATAAAAAGATAAACACTTGCATTACAGACACCAATAATATATTATCTATAAATACCCCATCCCATCAGGTCAAAAACGTTTTTCTACGTGTTCGGTCCTTGTATTAACATTCTTAATAAAACTAGTACAGTTATTTCACAAAAAATGTCAATAATATATCTAAGTATAAATAATTAAAATAAATTTATTTACAACGAAAACGTTTACACTTTTTTTGTATAACGAACGGTGGCTTCAAAATCCCCTCTGGCATTTGAGACAAACGGCACGTAATACCAAAAGACTGTATCGCAGGTGACAAGCAACCCAAAACCTTCTAATGGCAAGGGTTTATTGGAATACACTTTACCTGCTATAAGAGTGAAGAAAATATAATTATGAAACATGCAAAGAAGATGTATAAAAACACTTTGGTTATAGCCTGAACTCATATCTTTTGACAAAGAAAAGTCGTGCATAGTATGTACTAAAATATGTTGTGAACGTGTGACATGTAAGTTTCATTTATGTGTTAAATTTTTTGCAATCTTATTGAAGGCACTTATTACTTTTAATAAAAGCATTTTGTTTGAATTTAGCTTTTGTTATATTTTAAATTTATTGTTATAAAATCTTATCCCCTTAATTACTTGCGCGGGGTCCATCTGGACCCCGATGCAAACTTGATCGTTTATTTTTTCTTGAAATATGCCAACCACGCTATCAGTAGCTTCCTAAAATACTCGTCACGCCATAAAACCGTCGCGGACGAGACCTGGTAGTGTGCGGTTGTGTCTTTATAGTGCGTTTGGGGTCCGCATGGGCCCCCGCGCGAGCATTTACGTGACGTTTTGCGGAGGTAAGATTTTTATTATTTTCTTGTATTCCTTTTTTTTGTTCGTAAATGAAATATACAAATATTTTTTTATTTTATTATAGGTTCTTATATAATTAACAATGAGTTTCCACTACAATCGTCCACTCAATGACTGTCAATTGAAGAGTTTGGAAGAAGCTGAATTTTTCATAGTCTTTCTGAAGAAGAAGGCGAACAGATTATATTATATAGCAACCACGAATCGGATTCTGCTCAAAGCATTGCCAATCAATGGATAAACTACCAGTAAATATGTTGCCGGAAAATGACCACACCGAGCTGCTCGAATAAATATATCATCTTTGCCTCGATCACTATAAAAACACTTGTGGGTAGATGAGGAAATTGAGACCCATCTACACTATCGACTTCTTCAACTTCTAAAGGCAGGTGTGTCGTGTGCCCATGGTCTAAGGACAAGAAAATAGGGTCCCAATGTGGGAAATGTATAAAAATCGTCTGCAAGTATCATTTGATTATGCTATGTACAAATTGACAGTTCCAAACAAAAAAAAACAATTCCAAAGTTTGTAATGTTTGACCTCATTATTACCTAACTAGTTTTGGGTCTTTTTACACCAAATGTTTATATTTGCGTTGATTTTTGAAGTACTGTAATAAAAGTATTTGATTTTCTATTAATGACGTTATATTTTGGTTTTGAAAAAGGGGACCCACGCGAGCATCTGTATAAGATTTTAGGCGAGAGAAATTAATGGTTAACATACCACCCTGTCAAATACTGGTACTCTGATCTCACTTTACCATAGACAACTATTGGGACGTTAGAAATTTTGTCTGTCATGTGGTACAATTTTAGAGGTTGCGGAAAACTGGAATATTTTAATAATGCTATGATCGTTTTAAATTATAGAGTTCCTACAGGATAAGTGACAAACCGTTTACATAGCTGCTTAGCTATGACTGCTTAGTTATGACTGCTTAGTCAGTATGACTGATAATTAAGTACTTTTTTGGCAAAACACATGATTTTCCGTCTAAATGCGTCAACCACTGGACATATACCTTAATGCCACGTAAATTTGGTGATCACTGATCATGATGACTTTATTCAAATTCATCGGAAACTATTAGTCCAAGATGTAGTCATCGTTTCCCTGTTTATTAGATAGACACTATTCTTACTGCTACAATAATAAATAACCTAGTAAGTCGGCTATTAATGTCTAATCCTCACTTTCGGAGAACCTTAGCAGTAGGAGACTAGTATTTTAAGTTACTAAATGAATCATTTTTCAGATACATTCTACGAGTTACAAACATTTCTTTCAATCCATTCGAAATTCCCAAAGTGAGATATCCGTCTTTTTTATTTTTTTAAAGTTCCACATGCGAAAACATGACCCACCATTAAGGTATTGACGCGGCGAGTCCGTCTCTATACGGAACCCGCAATAATTCACAAAGAAAGTCTACTACCAATATGGGAGTAGTGTTTGGAAATAGATTAAGTAAGCAAAAAGGAGTAGATTAAGGTTTCAATTTTACTTGTATAAAGCTTGTCTCTCTGAGGCACGCTGTGTAAGTTTGCTAGCGTTTAATATCAGGGGTTATTTTTTCAATGAACGCAGGAATCACAATTATTTTTATGTAAGTACAACAGAAACAACCAGAAACACACAAACTCAAAATTCCTTGTTGATACTTGTACTTTATATCAGTTGCCCTTAATAAGGAGTAAGGAGAGGTTACTATTTGTAATATTGAAATTAATGCAAAAATAATAAATTATTTCAAAGATAATAACTTACATAGAAAATTACTTCTGCTGCATAATAATCTGTGGCACACCAAAGGCTCGGGTTGTAGGCATAATTCAGAGGCTCTACAATATACTGAACGGTGTTTTATCGGCGTCTAGGGATGGCCACTGCTATATGTTACTCTATACTCAGTGCTTTGTGGCTTGTAACTTTTAAGCTCAATTTTGTTTTTAGTTGAGACTCGTGGTTTTTCATGGCTTACCTATGGTTTTAAAATCATACTCGTACATACTTTCAATCGATCGTATGTTGGTCATAATGTATATTTTCACCAGCGCATTTCGCACACTGAAAGTACACTAAGTGCAGTCACGGTGCGGTATCACAGTACAATCTTTAAAAACAACTCCATAGTACAGTTCACTAGATTCTTCTATTAATATAAAACGTGTCTATAAGTAGCTAAGAGTTTGACTAAATGCTTAGATAAATAAAAAAACTAATAAAACCATACCATAAGATCCCAATCTAGTGTATAAATTCTATATCTAGATATTATCACAGCAATAATTTTGAGAAACATAATCTATATTAAATTCACAGTTAATTACATTAAGACAAATTATTAACATATTATAAACATTATGTAAAATGATAAATAATTTTAATGATCGGTCAACCACTTTTGTTTGCTCGTATACCACGAATTTTACCTAGAAATAAGTGTTATAAAAAAATCATTGGAATCATCCGATATATATATATACATATATATATTGCTTACATTAAAATAATCCACATAAAATTTAAAGACGTGATTATTTACTAAAGGATTAATGCTAATGATATGTTTCTTAACACGGTGTAACTGTATATATTTTTTTATGATAACAAGTGACGGGACGATCAAGTAGTGCGCCTGATGTTAAGCCACACGCCTATCCATAACAGTTGTTATGGCACTCAGAGCTTTAAATAGCAAAGATCTGTGGGGTACTCCCACTGCGGTCGTCACCCTGAGACATATGTTGACAAGTCCCATATGCCTGTAATTTCACCAGCTTGGCGGGCAGAAATAAGTAAGGTGGCAGTACTTCCCTGGACGAGCTCTTTCACATGGAGCTCTTCTGCTACTATATATTATTGTTTCAATAATTCAGATCAGTTTTACGTTCTATAGTTTCCGGTTAGGGAACAGGCGGCCATAGACAACTGTCCTTAAAGCAGACGTATTGTTTCACTGAAGTCAAACCCTATATATTAAACAAACAAATTACATTTGAAATCATCACATTAATTAAACTCTACTACACATTCATAAAGCAGATTTCCCTGAAAAGAATGAGTAACAAACACGAGGGGTAACTCGTGTTTCTTACTGATTTATTTTTATTCTTCATATTAATGTAATGTTTATCGCACTTTTTCATTTAAAAATACTATTATCCATAATGTGAATTACATTTTCCGAAATGTACAGCAATAATAGGGTAGGAATGTTATTTTTTTAATCTCTTTCACTGCCATGCTGACGGACTGTTGTATGACAGTTTCAAAAGCGTTTGCGACTAAGTGCCAACAGTGTTAATGTTTTACTGTAACTTTATTGAAGTTAAGCTTCGCTACTATCAATAAAAGCTTTATTTCATCAATAAAATTGATTAATAATTGATGTCATAGATTAAAACACCTTCCGTGCATGTTTTATGAGAACGCACAAAAACTTTGGCTTTAAACTTAAATGGTTGTTCTAAAATGCTTGGCAGAATACACACTTAAACTATTTTTTAAATGTATTTACGGAAGAAAAAACGTATCCTTAATTTTGCAAATCAATTGCAGAAATAACTTGATAGAAAGTGACTCTGAAATCGACGGTGGGGCACGCACACATATATAATGCCTATTCCCAAGTTATAGCGCAGAACAAATCTGCAGGGATTTTTTTTATTATTCTATGTGACGAGACAAACAAGTCGTTCGCCTAGTGGTAAGCGACACGTTTTTCTACAACAATTCCAAAGCCACTCAGAGCTTTAAATATCAAAGATCTGAGGGGCACTGCCACTGCGTCATTCACCCTGAGAAATAAGTTGACACTAGCCTTACCAACCATAACTTGATACCTTTCGAAGCCGGAACGCAGTAATATTCGCATGACACATCACAAGGAGCTCTACTGCTACTAAAATTCCATTCCAAAACGTAGTGATGGTGGTTTAAATAGCAACATTGAGTCTGTGAAGCAGAATTTTATACTACTGGACTGTCTGTAGCTTTACGTCGTTGCAAGCTGCAATATTGATTTACGATGTTCTGCGGTTGGATGGTGATATCTACAAAGCGGGTACTGCATATGAAACCATATCATTACAGTTCTTATTAGAAATGAGTGCTGCTATCCGCTACGTCAAATCGCATAGCCTATTTACATTTTAATAAATCACTACCGGTGATTTTGAATTCAATTTCTTAATTCATCTCGCTACTATAAATTTCAAAATTATTAATTTATGGAAAAAATACTTGTCGATTTGATATAAGTAGAATCGGTAACATTTAAATGGCGTATCTATCTGACTATGCTATATGTGAGTTGCCAATCTATCGTGTTACTAAAAACGTGTGAGTTGTGCTCATAAGTAGGGTACGCCCTTCGTGTTGTAATAAAACCACACGTGATCATACGTCAAAAGTAGGTACTTTTATCACACGAAAGTCATAAAAATAATGCGAACTACATGAAAAAAAAAATTATGTATATGTAAAATTATCGACTAATTTGGTTCATAGAATCTTTAGACCTTTTTCCTGAAAAGTTGTAATTTTGTAATTGTGGTCTTATTACTCCAGTAGCGTTAGCACGACAGGGCGTGACTTTCGCGAGAGCGAAATTAAGAGCGAGATCTCTATGCGAGAATAGAAGTATCTCGCGCAAGTCGCGACCTGTTGTGCTAGCCCTACAGGGGTGCGAGTTCATCTATTAATCTAGCGCAGGGGAGGGAAAACTTTTTTCATTAGCGGCCAGAAAACATAAGACATTTCACAGGGGGCCAGAATAAAATGCACTTCCTTTTGAAATATTTTTAATTATTATTGTGTTATTTGGTATCGTGCTGTATTTCCGAGGACCATTCAATCCTACTTTAGAAGGGGCGCTGGCGGGCCGAATTAAAGCCCTTCGCGAGCCTATTTTCCAAACACTGGTGTAACAGTTCATATAAGTCTATCTAAAACATTGACTTACAATTATAATCTAAAACGATTTTTCTTTATCGTTCCGGGCTTAGTACGATAAGTTCCGCGACTGTGTTGTTAACGCCTATGAGGCACGGGCATGGGGTGATAAAGCTGCAAAATAATTCATAATCCATAAATATCTTTTTTTAAAAACAAAATTATTTATTTTATTTATTTATTTATTAGATTTGCCAACAGAAATACACTATTTAGAAATACACAATTACAAAGACATATAGTGAGTATTATGTGTCTTTGTGAAAATCCTAGAACCGAACAATCGTGAGTACGATTGTTCGATTCTAGGCCTCTTATGGTTCACCGTTATCGCGAACGGCACGTGTATTTACCACCTCACAACATTAATTTTCAATAAACATCGTTTTATGACAAATGATAGACTCTCACATAACAAACGGTACACTGAAGTTATAGAGTAAAATGTTTTATGACTACAGACGTCATTTTGATCGTATAATTTTAATAAACTGGTCAAAGGTCGAAGTGTTCTTAGTGTGGCTATGTTGTATAGTAATTTGTGAATCTTTTAAAGTGTATAGGACCACACGCTGTTGTTTACAAACGGTAAATACATATGTTGCGTTGAAAATTGAAATGAAAATGACATCGATTACTGCTAGGTACTTATTGTTACGGAAAAAAATTGGACTGTATTCAATTTACATTGGAAAAGAATATAGGTTCAAACAACTGTAAAAGGACCGAAACGATGTTTTCGTTTTAAATACCATTTGACGAGATGTAAAAGTCGCACTCTGGGTTTAGCAGTTGCAGTGACCCTCAGAGGCACTGACACCGTCAGCCTGAGACATATTATGACAAATCCCATGTGCCTGTAATTTCACGAGCACCCTTACCCTTCAAAACGCAGTAATGCTCATAACTGCTTGGCGGCAGAAATAGGTAAGGTGGCAGTACATTTCTGGGCGAAATCTTTCATAAGTAGCTCTACTGCTACAAAAAAAACTGGTTTATTCAAAGAAACAATTATAAGCGATTTAGATCCAAAAAATAGTCTCATTTCCAATGTTTTACAATCGCGAAAACCTTAAACTCGATAAGAATGGTGGTACCTTATGTGTAAATTACGTCTTGGAAAGGTTATCCACCGATATACAGGTTTCTTCACTGTTAAAACCTGAATAAGTGTGAATTTATCACTATTTCTAGATATTTTAGCGTCCAGTAAGAAAAACTCACTCTATGACACAAAAAAATCTAAACTTGTCACTACGACCAACATGTCGGAGGCGACATAAAGGCCGGTTCTACACGGTTTATAAATTTATAGACTTAAAACACGATTATGTTAATACATACGGTGTTCGACATTTTTGTGAAGTTCTCACGAAGGCCGTGCGGTGACCGGCGACAGTGGGTCTACCCAAAAGACATTGACCTTAGGAGAAATTAGAAAACATTTGAAATTTAAAGTTGAGAATAGATTTAGTATAGGCATTGTTTATTCGATGTTTTGTTCCATTTTTCGGAGGATGTTTTTGATTAAATTTTGAGATGAATTTTTTGTTTTTCTTTTCTAGGTTAAGACATTTTACGAAATACTATTATGCTGATGCTTGATTTTAGTTTATGATTCGCATAAATCTGTAAAAAGAGAATTCATGTCATAATCCAAATGCAGTTGAGAAACGTTAATGAGCGAGTTTTTTAAATTCAAGCTAATATTAGAAATTCGAAAGTAATTGTCTGTTAAGTTATTACACCGAAACCGCTGAACCAATTTTGATGAATTTTGGTGATAGCTGGGATCTCTGAGATTATTTTTTGTAACAAAGCTAAACCTTAAATGGAGTGAAATATCCGTTCACGCGATGCGCTCATCCTACCGCAAAATGGCGGTAGGAAGGAAATGGAAAAAGATTCAGTTTAAATACAAGTTTTTATAAATAAAAATTATTATTCTGCATTGCTAAATAATTACCCTCCGTACTACAACAAAAACATCTCAAATAAAATGCGGTGTATTACTGCATGCACGATCACAAATCCTGCACTTAAAAAGCACTAATGAAATTTTTGGTGTACTTGGGTAAATATGATAATATTCCGTTTTAGTGGTTCTAACGTTTACCATGAAATTACTCCTTAAAGTATAGTTTATAAACATTTATATTCAGGGTAAACTTAAAAAACGCTACTTACGGTATGTTTTCAATAAATAAACACCGAAATCACCAGCCCAAACAATAACAGACACGATTGTCGTGACGTACTTTTGAAGTTGTTTATTTTTTTTAAATGACAGACCCAGGCATTAAAAACTTTATGGTTTGCTAGAGTAGTTACCGAAATAGCAATTAGTATTAGTTCTTTTACCTGTTATAACTTTGATATCCGATAAATCGGTATAAAATCATCACCGGCACCTCTAGGTGTGGTATGCGTCTACGGCTGCATGTATCGCGTGAGCGGATAGGGGATAAAAATTATTATGATGTATGAAGAACCAACCATTTCTCAAATACCTACAATAGACTATAGGACGTACTATTCTACGCAAACGAAATTGCGAGCAACCTGCTAGTCTTCTATAAATGTTATGGTCACAGTAAAATGAAGTTTTAATTAGTAAACCATGGTGATTCTATCAGTAAGAATCAAACCAGGACCTTATACACAAAAGGCAAGCATTCTCCTAACTGGGCTATAAACATTTCAAAGCAGCTCTTGAATAATCTAATGAGGAAATGAAACTATTTTTTCGATTTATAATAATAATAATAACGTACACATTCTACATAGCCCCGCACTAGGGAAACCCTGTGTCGCGGGTGCCATGGACACACACATAGACAACCACAAATTGCACCCAAACTCACGAGAGAAATAAACGTAGGCCACACACATATTTCTCCCGGCCCGTGAATCAAACCTGGAACCTCTGCGTGGCAGTCCGGCATGGTAACCGTTCGACCACGAAGGCAATTATCATTTAAATCGCGTATATTTTCTTTTTCAAACAAACCAACGTTTCGAGCCCTTTACAGGTCCCATGGTCACTGTTGACTGAGGTGGTGCAGTCATCAACCAGTTGTGTCTAATATTGATGCAAACCACCCTATTTTTTCATTATAGTTACAAAAGTTATTAATTAAATACCTTATTTTTAATTTTACAAACATTCCAATTTACGCTACATTATGTTTTACAAATTATTTTATTAATTTTTATTAAGTTAAATTTATTGTTGATTAATAATGGAAGTTAGAATAAATTAAAACATATTAATTTGTACTGCAGTCTTACGTCTGTTTGGGATTTTTCATCAGAGGAAATAATCTAATAAGACCTAGCAAACTACAATGGAACACTCCCGAAATACATATACTATAGTATATGTATATATCGCTAAATTTGAATGCGATATTTTCATTGTAATGTAGTAGCATTAGTGCTACTTGCGAAAGAGGTCGTCCAGGTAAGACTGTCGTCACCTTACCTATTTCTGCCGCCAAGCGGTAATGTGAGCATACGATTTCAAAAGAAGAGGTTCTCAATTCTACTCTCTTTTTTGTATGTATGTATGTCCACCTCTAGGGGTGGCAAATTAGTAGACAAATCCGATTTCACGCACTATCCTGTAACCGATTTCAATAAAACTTGGCAAATAGATGCAATTCCACGAATTTTCGAGGTCGGTGTTTTTTTTTATAAATAAGTACCTAGTTTTAGTTGAAATTACAGACACGTGGTCAACTTATGTCTCAAGATGGCAGGTGCATCGGCAGTGTCCCTCAGATCTTTGCGATTTAAAGTTTTGGGTGGTATTGTAACAGCTACAGACGTGTCGCTTAACAACAGGCGTACGATTTGTTTGTCCTTACTTATTGTCATTTAAAAAATGCGATATTTTCATTATAGTTTAACAGCGTGTTAAAGTGATCGTAAGAATAATAGTTTCTGGGTCTGAATCGCTTCACATATTGGTATAAACGGGACTTTAGGAAGAATAATAAAGCAAAAATGTTGGACCAAACCTACACTACGGCAAAATATACGATTTTTTAAAGAGAAAACCGTCGAATATTTACCTTTACAAGAAAACCAAACGAAGCTAGTCTCTATCAGAAAACCCCTACAAAGCAGTGCGGTGCTGTAATTAGTAAATGGCCAAAGATAGGAACTCGATACACCTACAACTTTTTTGTTACCCATTGATTTTTCGAAGACTTTTACGCAAACGAAACTTCACTATATGTGTATTATAAGCATGCGTGTGCACTATCATTGTAAATCAATTACTTAAAACTGACTCCTTGTTCATAAACTATTTAGTAACACTAATATGAGTCATGTAAAAGTTACTCTAATTAAATTTTTTAATAATAATAATATCTTTATAAATAACGATATATTTTTTATAGATTTATTTTAACGACAACGGGGTAATTTTCACGTTAGTTTTCTTTACTTAATTTCAATGGCAATTTTTATTATTTAAATATTCTTGAATATTGTTAAAATATTATTTAATATTACGCGATTGTACACTCGAATAATAAGAAAAAATAATACCGAAATTAAATTAAGAAATTTGAAATCAAAAGACGATTGAAGTAATTCTTTTTTCAAAATTAAAATGTCCTGGTGTAAGTGGCCAGAGGCTTATAAGAACATTGGTTTCTTAATTCAACCTGTTTTGGTGTTCCAGGAAATGGTAAAAGGTATGAAGTCCTAGTGTCGTTTCTTTTTTTTATTTAACTTATTTGACCTCAAGACTGGTTTTCATGTTATGTACATTATGTAGTAAAAATTACTATTTGGCACTTAAGGTCCTCTCACTTAAATATATTTGTAAATAAATAAATAACGCACACACTCATAGCCCCGCACAGGGGAAATCTCTTTATTGCGGGACCCTGGAGACAGATACATTGACACCCAAACGTTACACTCACGAGAGAAATGAATGTCGGTCATATAAATATTTCTCTCGGCCCGAAAATTGAACCCGGGACCTCTGCGTGGCAAACCAGCATGGTAACCATTCGGCCACTGAGGCAGTAGACAATTTAATAAAATTAATAATAATTTTTAAAAAATCTTTAGAATGAAACTTACACACAAAACTATCGACTATTTTTACTTTATCCGAAAATCGTAAGCAAAAGTAAGACGTCGTCTATATCTGTACTTTAACAAAAAGATTAAAAAATAAATTTGAAATATTTACAGCATATTAAAAAAATAGACTTCTGACATGAATCGTAAATATCTTATTAAGATATAAAGAAAACTATATAATGGGTACCGTATCAGAATAACAAATTTTCATGGACCTAAATGTACAATAAATTTATTTGGTGCCATGGTTCTCTATATTCCGGTTGATTAGTCTATGATGGGTCCGAGCTAACAAAATTTAAAGACCTCAGCATAAAGTGAAATTTAGGGAGTTGATAGATCAAGCTATGGTATTCGTTAAATGTTAATCACGGCATAGGAATAAAATTCAACAATAAAAGTGATTTTTAACAAGCAATTAAAACACACAGCAATCAAATAACTTTGTTGTATGTTCGTTTGTAAAGCATTTCTTTATAATAACGGTATGGGGTAACGCTTTGTTTAATGAGACGTTATAGTTATTTTATTGCAGCTTTATCAATTAATTTTGTCTTTTGAGATGTGTAACGGCCTATTCTGTATTTTATTATTTAATCTTGAATATTTTACATTATTGATATAGTTTTTATGACGTATAAACGCATATACATTACGTGTTTTGAAGTCTACGTCATTAAAAATGCGAATTGTCCAAAGTGTATTTATTTAAATAATATCAAGTGACAGGACGAACTAGTCGTGCACCTGATGGTAAGCTACGCGCCTGTCCATAACAGTTGCAGTGCCACTCAGAGCTTTATATCGCAAAGATATGAGGGGCATTGTCACTGCGCCCAACACCCTGAGACGTAATAATTTTTCCAATAGAATCGTATGTTTAATTAAGATATTTAGATATCAATTAATTCATTGTCGTTAATAGCATTAAGGTCTGCCGTCATTATAACCCAATAACGCCTAGGGATTTCGCAGTCTGTAATCATAAGTTTTATTCACTTTACTGCTTACGTACCTAATTTAAGTATCAAATTCTCACGCATCTGTCTGGTTACCTGAAAAAGAAAAGGAATTACTATTTTTAGTAATTTGTTTTTATTTATACATTTCAATTAGGCTATTAAATATATATACCGTGAAAACTAACATACATTATAATATAATATAAAAAACTAAACAACTAATATATACGAAGCGCACGTGTCCGCGACGTGTGGCGCGATCTGGTGTCACGGGGTCTACTCTAGTTCTTCGTCCGACATCAGTCCAAAACAATTACTGTCAAATAAGTAATACTCGACTAAATCAGAATACAACGTCAAGTATGAAGCTTCATTCGCATCATGCATCTTTTAATTTGGTAGAGTATTATTTATTTGACCGTAATGGCTTCGAACAGATGTCAGACGGAAAATGTGAATTGACCCCTTCCTGCCTTGAAAACGTCGATGTGTGACACCCTTCGACCAAAAGTCCTCCTTTATGAAAAAGTCCAAACAAATCACAGACTTATTTGATAGAACAATACGCAATTTTCGCACTCCTGGTGTAATAAGGTAATATGTGCATAATGACAACTTTTCGGATTGATGATAGTAGTCGACAACTTTTTTATGCTTAAATACGAAATTTTACACATACATAATTTGCTTCACGCTCTTCATATTAGTTTTATATCACTTTCATGTGATAAAAGCATACCACTCACATGTGGATCGACTGGGACGACTTGTACCAACCTACCAACGTAACGCTGTAACCTTAGAGACCAATGTAATTTACCCCGCGTCCTTGTGTTTAAGCTTTTGTACTATGACAGTTCTCTGTATCTGATAAATAAAAGCAGTATTTATACAGGAAATCGAAAATCAAAATGGCAACTCAATCGAGTTAAGCCGTGAGTACATCTTTACTGTTTATCGCTAATAATCGAATGGAAAAAAGTGCATTTAAAATTGCAACACAATCACTCAACTTAGTTATCCTTTGAAGCCTTTGATGCGCCGTGCATTCCCGTTGCCATCGATTGATGTCGTTGAAAAAATAAAATTAAAAACAAAACCAGTGGTGCTTGTTCTACGTACGCACAAAGGGTTCCATAAATAATATAAAACGGACAAATTTATTGGAGAAACTTAGGAAAAACTTACTAAATATAAAAAATTATTTTACCACATGAAAGTTATAAAAAAAATATCGACTAGTATAATTCGCAGAATCTTTAAACCTCTCTCCTGGAAAATTATCATTTTGTATATGTGTCCTTCTTTCTTTTTAGTTTTATGATTTATTTTTAGTCTCAAAAGTTTCACTTAGGACCGTTGAAGTGCCGTTGTTGTGGTGTTGGTAGTAGTTTCCTCTTGAACACGACCTTTCTCGGGAGTACTCACGAAGGCAGCCTTAACAGCTGGTGTCTGGAAGCGACCGTGACCAAACTTAGACGACGTGTTTATGAACTTGAGGTCAATCTTCTCAAGTGCTACTCTCTTGGTGAAGGGTGCGTATTACTGACGTCAGGTATTCAGCCTGTTCATTTTCGGTATCAGACTGAAAGGACAACCGAATTCCGGATGGATAGGATGTAACGGAGATTGCAGCATGTGCATATATGATACGTCTTATCCTAAGTGGAAAGGGAGGTAAGAAAAGTGACTTCAACATTAGAAGGGAGTAATATCTGCGCGAGATAAAGAGAGAACATATCTCAATTCAAAGATTAGATATGGTATTTTATATATATGGTTTATATTATGACTTATGTCTTTAGTACGTTTATACGTTGGGATACAATAATTAGTATCATTTTGTAAGGAATTAAAGTTAAACCATTTTAAAAAGTCATATATTCACCAATACATCGCACAGTTGGTATAATAACGCTACATCTGGAAAATATCAGCTTTTCAGGAAGGGTTTAAAGATTCTATGAACGAAATTAATCAATAACTTTTAAATGCATAAATGTTTCCCATGCAATAAATATAATTTGTTTCATGTACTTTCTATTAGTTTTACAACTTTCATGTGATAGAAGCGTTTTTCAGATAGAGTGACTTTTGGGACTTGAAACGAACTTATTATGAGTAGCACATAGTTGTATTAATTTCTGATCGCAAACTAAAACTCTACTATGATAATTTAAAAATACGCGTTTATAATAATTTGTGTGAAAAATAGTGGATGGACAGGCATCTAAGTAGCTACATAGGGGTCGTTTTGCCATTCGACACACAGTACCCTAATAAGAACAAAAGCGCCGCCTCGCTTTAGCGAATTTTGCAGATTACTGTGGCATTCGATAAACCAATAATGCAGTGGTGCTGCTGCGAATTGGCCGCTTGATAATGAAATTGAATATTTGCGATTATGTCTTTTTGATCAAAGCTTAAGACCGCTTTGGGACCACTAACAGTTTCTGATGTTCAATAAATTTGTATATGTACTTAAGTATCGTATTTTTTAAATCAATTTAACTCAAGAGTGTATTTTGTTCATTGTTTCGTATTCTAAAAACAAACATATTAGATCATAGTAAACTGACAAGTTTACTGTGTCTACAGGACTTTTAAAATGGGACCAATAAACACATTGTAATCTAATAAATGTTATAAATTGACGTTATTAATGTAGAACTAAGTTACAAAGTTTTTCAATAAAGGTGTTAGAATCATTATCTATTAGAGCAAAGCGGTTATGTTTTAGCGACCAATAATAATAATTCATTATTTTGGTTAAGCGAGGAAATGTCTGACTGCACTTCTATACCCCGCTTCGTAAAGTAAAGGGCTTTATATTCACAGGTTGTATGTATACAACTTTAAACCAATCCGTTTTCTATTTTAAACTCATCACAAGCAAAAAAAAAATGCAATACAACTCATTGCTTTTCATTGTATCATTCCAGGAGCAAAAATGCAGGATTAATTACAAATATCCTTAAAAAATAATAAAAAGCCAATTGTGGATGTCGGGAGTATAAAAGACAAAGTGTCAAGATGAAAGAAGCCGCCGTCGATTGTCGTGGCATTGTAGCGTCACTCGTTAACCGGCATTATCGTACCGAGATTTATTTTAACGATTAACTCTATGGGACAAGTTATAGGAGACATTCAGGGTTTCCAACTTTTATTAGGTTTCCAAATCGTCAAAAAAATCAGTATTTCCACACTACACTGGATATTCAAATCTATTTTCCAGAGGCAATAAATTCTTGTTTTAAGTTTATGTAGATAATAGAGGGGAAAAAAGACGTAAAAGCCAAGTTAAAAAAAATTGCAAGGCGAGTGAAATATATATTTTAGATGTTTTGGTTCATATACTTTTAAATTTTTATGGCTTCTTTTACATAAAAAATATTTTTTTTTTACAAAAAACATTTTACCAATTAGATCAATGGATCATCAATCAATCAGCCTATTGCAGTCCACTGGTGGACATAAGCCAAGTGTACGCCACAGTGCCCGATCACCGGTTTTCCACATCCAACCACTATCCGCGACCTTCTTCAGATCGTCGGTCCATCTTGCAGGGGGACGTCCTACGTTACGTTTGCCGAGACTTGGTCTCCACTCGAGAACCCGTCTACTTCATCGATAAATTGAGATCAATTGACAAATTTAAAATAAAGAAGTGATTTTTGAGCCTCTTTTCGCTTCTTTTTTTTATAATCGCACAACAATCAGGGACATTTTAATTTTGAATTAACAATACTGATCTCATTAGCAATAAACGTTTTTGATACGAGTAAATGCGCTTTTATAACGTTTTAACTGTGTCAATTTTATAATTTAATATGAGTTATTTATTAATTGTAATATGTTTCTTATTTTATGACCTTCTTATATAAATGTCTAAATTGAAAGTGGTGAATTTTGATTATTTACAATAAAATTATAATACCAAAGATTCAATCGTGGTTACCGGTCAAAACAGTGTCATTTAGAGATTACCATATACAATTATTCTACTTTTCTTTTAATTTGTTGTCATAAGATATCCGGTTCGAAGGGCCAATGTTGGAAGCTGTACACGGATTGTAGTTGTTGATTAATAAGCTATTTTGCACTTGTTTATTCGGTTCACTATATTTTATAAGAAGCACACATATTTCATATAAAATCAACGATAAAACAAGACGGGCAGTTGCCACATTTCGTATATTTTTTGTTATTAACACTCATGACTTTATGGTAAGACCTGTACCTTTTTTTTTTTGACGGGGGGGAAATCTTTATGGATACCCCTGAGCCCAGGGAGACTCAGGGGTTATGTGGGGACTCTCCCTCCAGACTGGAGGGCCTACCCCACTAAAACCCCCCCGGGTTTCCCTCTCGCCGGTTGAGTCGGCGCCGTGGGATCGGTGAACATTCACCACGACGCCGCCCGGCCGTCCTAGCTTGCGCCAGGGCTCCCGCGCCAACGGAAGGGCGAGTCGGTTGTCCTCCGACCCGCCCCCCAGACGAGTGAGGCCGTGCAATGCAGACTCCGGAGTCCCTGTCCAAACTCCGGAGTCCCTGTCCAGTAAGACCTGTACCTAACTTAACTTAATGCAAACCTTCGTGAAAAAGGTCAGGTTCGCGGTAAAATAAATTTTAATTGGTTAGGAGTTAAGTTCATTGCGTTCCTCGCGATTTATGTTATTAGGACTATTACAATCCATATGGCGCTAGATATAAGGTCGAGAGCACGTCAACCCTTGACACTTAAATTCAATTCTATACATACAATAACAACGGTAAATATGGTAAATACTAATTCAAAAATAAACTCTCCAGTTTCTATATTGTGTCAGATAATTATAAACGTTGTTTAGGTTAATCAAAATGTATAATAAATGTGCATTTATAATCAATCAAAATAAAAATAGGTCTTAGAATGAATGTCAAGAAAACTAAATTGATGGTTATCTCTAAAAATTGTGGTCTCCAGTGCAGCATATCAGTCACCGGACAAGGACTTGAGCGGGTCTGCAAATACAAATATCTAAGCACATGGCTAACTGAAGACCGGGGCAGGAAACTGAATTTAAAACCCGCAACGAAGTTACCAGGTGCCTTTAATACTATGACGATAGTATTATGCTGCTTTTGTCTTAAGATTCCTTTGTGCACTCGACTTCTTCAGTGTTACATCTGGCCAATACTTTTATACGGATGTGATGCCGGGACGATAAAAGAGCACATCAGGAAACGTCTTGAAGCATTTGAAATGTGGGCCTACAGAAGAATGTTGAACTTATCATGAACTCGCCAAGTCTCATACACTCACAAAGTCACCAATAACGAAGTTCTACGACTAGTTGGAGAAGCGTAAACTTTTGCACACCGTAAAACAGTGTAAATTACATATGTGGGTCATGTACTTATGCACGACAGATACGTGCTTCTGCAACTGATAATGATAGGAACAGTCGTTGGTAAAAGGAAAGCTGGTCGTAGGAAAAAACCGTGGCTAAGAAACATACCAAACTGGACAGGTATAGCGAGTGCCGCCCAACTGTTTGGCCTCGCCAGAAATAAAGATAAATATGTTGAGCTGACTGCCAGCCTTCACTAGTTGGAGATCCACCTTAAGAAGAAGAAGAAGAAGATAAATAAAAACAGATATCAAAAAGAACATAAATTAACAACCTAAAAATCAGCACTATGCTGTGTTGATGGGTACTAAAATACAAAATATGTGTCAAAAATAAGCGAACCAAAAAAGTCCCATCCTGTGGTATCATCATCATGTCATATATGGTTCAAAATTTACCATTAAACGGGCATCACTGCTCCGCTGGATGGCAACGAACACCCTATTGAACCATCCACGACCCAAAGCGGTAAAAAAGATCATAAAATATCAACATTTTTGTTTCCCTGTTTGTATGTTACTTTTTTATACTATTCTCCTCAACCTTACTTTCTTTGTCCTTTTTCGAGAATTATAATATCGAGTTCTTCGTCAGTCGTGACCATGGGGCCTGTAAAAAACCCGCAACGGTTTGTCTGAAAAAAAAATACAAATATATGCAATTTTGACCCAAAAATAAAATAGTTTCATTTCCCCATTCTTTCACTTATACATTTTCTCACTAAGTAAATAATAAAAAAAACAAAAAATAGAAAATACAAAACTAAATCATCCTTTGGCTAAAACTGTGCTATATTTTGTAAAGAAGAAAAATCCCTTCTCTGTCACTCCTACGGTAACAAAAATCCTATAACACAGCATGCGCTACCTCTTATTACCAAGTCCATACCCATTCGAACGATTAACGCGTATAGCCCGTCATTAAGCTACAATTGGCTTGTGAACGCATCCTTACTTCGGTATCAGTATTGTTTTGACTTCAGATGGGTTTCTAATAAAATACTTTAGTAAGTATAATTAGAGAAAGTTCTAGTTTCCCTGGATTTCTATTTAATTAGAGAAAGCTTACGTATCTTCCAGTTCACTATTACAATTTTTTTATTTTCAATGCAACCTGTTTTCGGTGGAGCCATAGTATAATAAGAGAAGTGGCGTAACTGCATGAAAAACGTAGCAGCGCGACTTGTACGTGTGCACGCCGCACATTAGCATAATCTCGCGGTGCGCTTACATTGCACAGCTCGGGTCGTCAGTTGCGCTATTCATAATAGAATTGAAGCATTCACTCGGTTCTTAAGATATAATATCACGTATTAGACGTTCTTATTGTATCGATGGCATACACTATAATGCTTGCCATCGTGGTGAACAAATTTTTCAATCAGCGTAAGGTACTTGCCGGTTGTTACCATATTCTATACAGGAAAGTTAATCGTACGTCGTGTGGGGACGTTCGTCAGACGTGTTTATTGCAGTATTTCTTTTCTATTTCAAAATTATACCCCCATAATCGAGATAGGTACCAATCTGTGATGCTGGTATAAAAATATCAAATACGTAAGTATTTTATGTAAAAAAGGTTATTTCCTAGCACAAGCATACAGTTATTAATACTAAATTTTTGCAATTTATCCCAATTTATAACTGCACTTTGTTCTGGCGTACCTTGTTCAAAATTTTAATACAACTTGCCTATGAGTTATCACATTGGATTTGGAATCTTCATGCACGTCTTTTATTTTACTTAATGCTGTAGATCTTGTTACCAGAGCACTAAAAAGCCTTTATAAGATTTTAAAAATTCTTTTAAAAATTCTTAAGCCGCTTTGGGTTTTAATTCGCGACCTAAATACTTTACAGAATACTCAAGCTTACATTTTCATTACTTACCTTTATAAATGAAGGAATTTGTTATTTTTATAAATATTTTTTATTCACCGCCATATTTGCAACAATGGAACTATATTTCAGCCAAGACAATGAGGAATTTAAAATTGCATACAGATTTATGTTATAATCTGTGTTTATAATAAGTTTTTGGTGGTTAAAGCTGTACGCTATTTGAAATTGTCAGATTTTGGAATTAAATATGATTTTGCGAAATAAAGCATACAGATATGGGACATGGAAGTCTCTCCACTCATCGTTTTATTTATCATTCAGGTGACGAACGTAAGTAATGTTTTCTTACTTAGAACTAAGTAAACTAAAAATACAAAACCGTTAATAATTTTACAAATATTGATGATCACTTTATTAAATAAAAAATTCACGTTCATATGTCCTCGATAAAAATGAATATCTTTTCGGCAGATTTTTTTACAATTCGACGTGAGTAGACCTGTGTAACTGTTGTTCCTCTCAAAATTTTATGAAATATAAAATTTTACCCCGATGAGACAACAAGAACTATATTCAAAATCCAGTTTTGTAACTCAATTGAATTAGGGTCCAAACACCGGCCGTTCTTTAATAATTAACCAAATCTTTATCTGAGGCCGACTCGTACACGGTCCAACAGACATAATACGTAACTCATTAGGTCCTTACTTAAGAATTCATAGATCGATTTGTTAAATAAACTTCTGCTGTAAATATAAATAAATTTTATGAAGACTGATCGAAGGCAAATCGTGGATAAGAGATGAAAAAAAAAAACAGAAATGTTTATTAATTATCAAATATTTTGTTCAAATTTGCAATAGCATTTGACCTCCATCTCAACTGATGAAAAGAGACGATAAGGTCGACGATGTAGCATGCACACCTAAACAATACCTATTCACTCTCGCCTTGAAAAGGCCGAAGTTATATCGTTCAAGGAACAAGTCTGCAAGCAGGCAATTCCTATCCGAAGTCGTTCGCCTTGTTATAAATGTGGTAGCAAAACGTTTCGTAGGAACCTTTGGAATATTATAACATAGGGATGAAACCCCAGCCTACGTCTAGTCCCCGGTGATGGAAATGGGAAAGTGGTTGGTTTGTTTAAAATTGGTTCATTAATTATTTTATTTTATATTATATTGATTTTAAGCAACGCGTTGCAAGCGCGCGACTGCATGAATACCAACGCGTGATTGCATCGCTACACTTTTGATTTACAGGTGATTGCAGTAATAAAGTGCTGAGAAAACTACTTAGGAGAAGGACAGGCCCATGTCCCTGAGCTCTGAGCCCCTCCATATCAACCTCTTGGTTATACGGGAAGGGCACTATTACCTATGCAAGCAAGGCCCCCACAGGGACCTTATTTAGTTATGTCCAGACCCCTGATCAGCCCATTTACACAGGGTTCATCCAGTGCTCAAAAGGTTAGTGCCTTGCGTGAGCACTCCCGGCTACATGTATTTATAGTATCTTTCCTATTGTCCTAATTGGTACCGGAGGAGGACAAAAATAATTAACGTTATATAAAATTATATACCAAAATTAAAAATTACCTATTTTTACTTATCCTCAAGTAGTTTGTGCTATCCACCTCGATCATGATTTAGTGTCATCCATTTACGGCCCGCAACTTTGATAATGTAGTCCACCCATCTCGCTAGAGCACGACCAATTTTTCTTTAACCATTTCTTGGACACCATTCCGTTATCACGTTAGTCCAGCTGTTTTCAGTTACAAATCTGTTTTCAGTTACCAATCGTTTCCTAAGAAATACGCATTACGTCCAAGTTATGTCTTACGGCAGCGGCGGTACGCCGGCGTACAACAAAGCGATTGTTCTACGCGGATGACAACCGCATTACGTCCAATTGCATCCATTAACCGCTCTACTTTGCTCGTTTTTGTGTTTTTTAAAGCCCGCTTTGGAAACAAGTTCTTCTTTTATTTGTTTTAATTTTATATTTGTTTAGTTCTATAAAGTTAAGTTTATGGTTTTATCACTATCAAAATTGTTCACAATTTTACTTTTACTAAGGTATGTAGATACTATAGATACTATATACTCTGACTGGCTACTTTTGTGATTACACACAAGTGTCTACGTTTACCATCTGTATATCTTCCTAAATACATCCGATCCATCTCTTTTTTTATGATATCAAGTGGCGGGACGAAAAAATCGTGCTTGGTGGTAAGCGACACGGCTATCCACGACAGTTGCAGTGCTACTCAGAGCTTTAAATCGCAAAGATCTTAGGGGCACTGCCACTGCGCCCATCACCCTTAGATAAGACTTGACCAGTGTTTCTGTAATTTCACCAGCACCCTTCGAAAGCAAAACGCTGTAATGCTCACAATACTGCTTGGCGGCAGAAATATGTAGGTAAGGTACTTCCCTGAATGAACTCTTTCACAAGAAACCCTACTGCAACCAATATCTTAAACAATTTCACGAATTTACCGTATCTTTGTTGTCTATAAAGTTTGAAAAATGCGCCATCATCAAAAATGGAATAGGGAACAGTATTTCCATTGACAGGAACTTTCAAAAATCTATTTCCCGTCTGGACGCCCTTCCGGTGATGGCGTCGCACAGTTTCCGGTCATTTTCGGAACCCTTTATTTTCTAGGGTTGAAGACCTGAGAGTATGATTCGTTGTCTTAATCACTTTTTAATCAATACCAAACTGATATGCATTTATGTATGTAAATTGTTATATATATTATAACATGCGTAAGTTAGTCAAATAGATACAAAATGAAGTGTGAATGCATTGGTAGGTTAATGTGTGAATAAATAATTAACAAAAATTTTTTTTTTCAATAATATCGTTACTTGGATATAGGTAAGTAAATGGACTGCAGCTCATGCGATATTGAATTAATAGTCGTTTTTTATAACATCTAGTGACGAGACTAACAAGTCGTGCGCCTGATGATAGGCTGCACACCTGTCCATACCAGTTGCAGTGCAACTCAGAGCTTTAAATCGCAAAGATATGAGGGGCATTGCCACTGCGCCCGTCACCAAGAGACATAGACATAAGGTGACAAGTCCCACGTGCCTGTAATTTCATCAGGCCAGACCTCCTCATTCAGCGTCCACAATGCAAACCATTGGGCCACCAAGGTTGACATGATAATATTAGGATTGATATACTAGGCATTTTTTTATGTATACTATTTTTTTACTAGAAAAATCTCAAAGCCATCATTGTTCATAAGAGATTATGAACTATAATTGAATCAACAAAAAAATTATTCTGGTTCTATGCCCGATTTGATAGAATTTACATTTTTAAATTATATACCACCCGTTGACACCGTTGGGTATGTGAGAAATACAACAAATTACATTGTATTACATTTTGTTTTAGGCTTTGAATTTTTTGAGTAATTGACCAGATTGCTAGGATCTTTCCTAATTTCTCTTCTTTTTAACTAACTATTAATCTAAAATTTCATAGACGACAATTTAAGATGTGTCCTGGGTGTACATATTTTCCATCGGAGTTCTAATATATCTGTAGGAATTTTGAGTACCATGTACAAGGTAGTTAGTATATGTATATAAAAATGGCTGGTTATATTTTCAAATTTTTAATTAGTTTACCTCACAAAAGGCCAAAAACCTCGCTAAAAAGCTTCCAATCGCATTGGCGAAGCCTCCGGTTACCGTCAGGCTGGCACAGAGGCATCGTCGCTAGATTTCGAATACTTGATGTCTCAGGGCGCGGGACTAGGCGAAATATATATACATATTTGTGATATGACGGGACGAACAATTCGTACACCTGATAGCAAGTGACACGCCTGTCCATACTAGTTGCAGTGTCACTAAGAGCTTTAAATCACAATGATGTGAGAGGTACTGCCACTACGCCTGTCACCCTGAGACATAAACTGACAGGTCGCATGTGCCTGTAATTTCTCCAGCAACCTTATCAAAACCGGAACGCAGTAATGCGCATATTACTGTTTGGCAGTAGTAATAGGTAAACTGGCAGTACTAGTTTATAAGAAGCATATGTATAATATAAACTCTATACAGATTCTAGGATATATGAAAATTAATTATTCAATTAATCTTTAAAATTATAATCCCTACTTTCTTTACAGTTACAAACAGAAAAAGTAAAAACAAAAAAGTGTATTAAGCACATGTCAGTTATTTATTGCCACATATATGAATTAAAGTCACTTCTTACCAATCAACTGAGGTCAGCCTACAATGGACATTAAGATTCAATTACCTATTACGTATTCCGAGATGAATAATCAATACCACCAACAGGGGGTCTCTAATTAAATAATTTTCCCCGCGATCTCGGTATGACAGTGTTTACCATACAAATTGTTGAAACTAATGGTTATAATCCTCATGAAGAATGGTGGCCGACGTTAAAAGAAATTCGATATGGAAATAAACAGTTTGTAAATGACTTAGCTATATTATCTTTTTGACTTATGATGGCTTTTGGAATTGTTTCTATTGATTATCTAGATTGGATTACATTGTTTAGAACAATTTTTTATATAGTATCAAGTGACGAGATACGCAATAACACTTACAGTGCCACCCAGAACTTTAAATAGCAAAGACGGCACTGTCTTGTAACTAGTGACCGGAATTGAGGTAGCTAATTTACCTAAAGTATGAACGTTTTCTTATTATGGACCTACCCATTTCGTCATCATTGCATAAAAAAATAACTTTTTTTGCTGTTTATTTTGTAAACTATTACTTAGCCCGCAATTGCAAGAAATCTAAAAATAGCCAAACCATTGTCATAAAAATGTCTTAGATATTTGCAATTTTCACTCATTATCATATCCGCTATACGTCTGCCGTAACTCGATAACGTATTTAGAAATCATTATAAATTTATTATTCTTCTTATGCATAAATAGACTTTAATTTCAAGGCCATAGAAAGGTGCTCTACGAGGTCAAGGTTGTATAATTAAGTTTTAATTTTATTGCCTTGGTGCTCCGTGGAACTGATAGAGTTAAAGATAGAGGTTTTATAATGTCAAGTGGCGGGTCGAACAAGTCGTGCACCTAGTGGTAAGCGACATGCCTATCCATGACAGTTGCAGTACCATTTCGAGCTTTAAATTGCAAAGATCTGAGAGAGTGCCTCTATGACTGCCAGTCCGAGGTATAAATTTGCAAGTCCCATTACCTGTAATTTCATCAGCACCCTTACCCTTCACAACATGCTCATATTACTACTTGGCACCAAAAATAGGTAAGGTGGCAGTACTTCCCTGCCACAATATTTATTTCTGCTGCCAAGCAGTAATGTCAGCATTACTGTGTTCCGGTATTGAAGGGTAAGGGTGCTGGTGAGATTACAGGCGCATGGGACTTGTTAACTATATCTCAGCGTGATGAGCGCAGTGACAGTGCCCCGCAGATCTTTGCGATTTAAAGCTGGACAGGCGTGTAGCTTACCACTTGTTCTTCCCGTCACTTGATGTTATGAATAAAAACGCTCTACTGCTGCTTATAAGTGTTCATGTTAGAAGATTTAGGAATTTTTTCATGTATTGAGTATCTTGAATAGTTATTATTTATAGATGTTGTTCGTCTCGTCATTTGAAATTATAAAAAGAGATAAATATGGTAACAATACAATACATCTTCTCTGGGTTCGGAAAAACTGTTTTGTACTTTACGTCATATTTTGCAATTATTGCAATTATTGTGGTGATTTTTGTGGCAATACTTTGTGTTAATTTCGATTTTAATTCATTAGTAATAAGAAATGTGGAATTTGTCAAGTTATTTATGGATTCTGAAATGGTAGTTACTACGGAGTTTTCACACAGATGATATTGTTATCATTTCATGAAATTACTTCAAACTGAAGTCTTGAGAATTCATTATAACGACAATAATCGTCAATATATACGTCTTTCTACCTGTCTCGGGTTCCCTCCAAGGAAATGAACGCTAGCCCAATACAGGTTCGGCTTTACTTGTCGCGTTGGAATTATTTGACAACGAAAATTTCTTTCATGTTCGATTATTTACTATAAATAACTAAAACAATCCTTGAGTTCAAGTTACGTAGGTAGATTGTTGCACAGCTTGCACAACTTATTTTTTTTACATTACAGGTTCAAAGAGTACACTGACTCACTGGAGCGAATATGTTATGATCGAGCTGTAAAAGCACCGTGTCTAATTGACGACCTCGGTAGTGTGATGGTTTGCAAGTGGACGCTGGATGAGAGAGTCCCGTGTTCGATTCCCGGTAGAACAAATTTGAAAATGAACTTTTCTAAATTGCTGTTCTAGGTAGTGCCCAGAGTGAATTCCATTGGTTTTGTAATCATAGTAGAGGTAATTGCCTAGCTAGAGTTTTTATTATTATTATTATCAACTAGAGCGACAGATAGATATCCTGCCAATTACACACCTGGTACTGCTGGAAAGATCAGGTCATTTGCTTGAGTTCCAAGCTGCAGAACGGGAAGAATGATGTCATTGAGTTGATGCCAAGCTCCACTTTGACTCACTGCTTCGGGTAACTAAGTTTGTTTATATTATAATTGATTATGGAAATCACTGAATGTCATTTACGGTACATATATACTATTAAAAAACGTGAAATACGATTACCTACTTATTAAAAATTCATTAAATGCGGACAACGACTCATCCAACATTTAATTGCAAAATCAACTCTATTCCACTTATGATAAGACGGTACCTAATCCAAAGTGTAAAGCCCGCCGTGGATTTAACTGTACATTAAGCTGTTACTGAGATGACATTTAATATGTAAATATATAATTACACAGTGAAATTAAAATTTGTCCCATAAAAAAGTAAATAAAATTTTACATCAATCCATAAAATATATTAGAGATTCGTTATTCTTCTCAATTACACCTCGGTGGTCCATTTGGTAGTAATGTGGCCGCTGGATGAAGGAGTCCCAGATTTGATACAGCCCTTCTTTCCTACCCTGCTCACAAACAAATTGTAAAATGAACTTTTCTAAATTGGTTCTAGGTTCAGTGTTGTAAATAAATGTTTTTTTTCACATTGTAACCTAAGTTCGTGCAGCTAGTATTGACAACGTAGCTGCTACGAACAGTAGTTTTTTCTACGATTGTAAGTGACGCCGCCGTGCGCCTGATGGTAAGCGACACAACATCTTAAACAACAACTTTTCCATGACTTTCAAATAATTCATCATATTTTAATTTCGAATAAAATTAAAAATATTACAATTTTTAATTTTAGTCGCAGTAGAGCTCCTAGTGTAAGAGTTCGTCTAGGGAAGTACCTAGTGCCAATTTACCTATTTCTGTCACCAAGCAGTAATATGAGCATTACTACGTTCTGGTTTTGAAGGGTAAGGCGCTGGTGAAATTAAAAGGACAAGGGACTTGTCAACTTTGTCAACTTCTGTCTCAGGTGACAGACGCAGTGGCAGTGCCACTCACATCATTGCGATTTAAAGCTCTGAATGGCACTGCAACTGTTATGGACAGGCGTGTCGCTTACCATCAGGCGCACGACTTTTTCGTCCCGTCACAAAAAAAGCGCTAAAGTAAATACCAGTCCGATCAAAAATCAGTGTGATTCAGAGCGTTATATCGCAAAGATCTGAGGGGCACTGCCACGACTCTCGTCACCCTGAGACATAGAGTTGACAAGTTGACAAGCCTGTAGGTTCAACAGCATCTTTACCTCGAAAACCGACATGCAGTAACAGCTTGGCGGCAGAAATAATTATGGTGGCAATACTTCCCTGGACGAACTCTTTGACATGGAGCTCTCCTGTTAGTTAAGTTAGGTGTTAGTATTTTGCAAAATAATTTTGTATACTATCAGGAAAATGGAACGCTTTCCAATTTCAAAACAATTTTGTTTCAAAGCGGAAGTTAGTTTGTTGATTGTATCGTCGTTTTTTGTGTTAATCTTTTGCTTATAAAACAAATATGATTTGTATTTAAACGTAATTTGTTGACAGAAACAAGCAAACCGCCGCCGGCCGATATCGACCGCCGTTGCATGCAAGAAAAAAGAACACTGAGGCTAAAAGAGTCCAGGAGCACTATTTATCCTCTGTTCCATCCATTTTATAGATATTATAATATGAAATATGTATTTATCTAAGAAGTCTGTGGTAATTTAACATTTTTGCTATTTTTTTTTAATTTTATTACATGTTTAATTTTGTTTAGTTGTGCACGCAAACCCGTTATTTCAATTATTGTGTCCTGTATTTTGGTCTGCAGGAACAAATTTCTTATAGAAATAAGCGATGCCTTTTGTCTGTGTTTTCCGTTTTACTAAAATGCGATTAGTGTTTTCCTGTACCATAAATAATTAAATAAAAATATATAAATTGAAATTGTACGTAGGTAGCAAATTATTATCATTATTAATAATAATAAAGAGCTTTATTCGTAAATATTTTATTATTATTTTTATTTGATCTACTTTAAAATAACAACAATTTAGCCTTAAATAATATCATCTGAAATCACACATGTAGACGAAAAGGTGAGAGCATCAGCATGAGCTGTTTTTTAGAATGTACCTTTTTGATGATACTCGCTACATTTTATATTAGTAATAGTATAAGGCGTCTTGAGTAGCTCCAATAAAATGATCACTAAAATATACACAACTCAAACTTATAACTTCTTTATCACAATATCATGATAGTGATGGTACCCGAGTGATGTGAAATATTCAATAAAATTATAAATACTCCTTTTTTATTATAACACACACACTCAACATAGCCCCGCACTAGGGAAATCATATGTCGCGGGTGCCACGGACACATACATAGATAACCACAAATTACACCCAAAACAAACTCACGAGAGAAATAAATGTAGGTCATACAGATATTTTTCCCGGCCCGGTTGGAACCTGGGACCTCTGCGTGACAGTCCGGTATGGTAACCGTTCGGCCACGGAGGCAGTTTATTTGAATATTTAGTAAATTTGAAGTTAAGGCTAATAGGGCTGAACAGCACACATATAAATAAAACTATGATTAAAATGATAATAATAAATAACAGTGGCGAGGCCCCATATAACTCGATTCCCACTGGCTTGGCTAAAATTTTCCACGTATTATCAAACATTATAAATATTTTATAGTAATTTTATAAATATTTATAAATATTTGTGGTCAATTTTACGTGTAGAATAGTTAACTAGTGAAATAAAGTGTACTAGTCGCTTGTGTGCCAATAAGTGTTGTGTTTAATTGTCGTCAAGACGCCACTTGTTAAAGCAAGTTTTTTTATTTCGCTCCGGCTTTACTAAAGACAATTTTTCACGCCTCGCCACTGATAAATAAAAATTTTATAAATTTGCTGGTCGATGAAGCTACATCCACTTACTTTCCGACCGTTGCTTTGAAAATAACCGAAGCTTGTATTTATTTTTGAAAGTGCAAGACAAGTTCAAGCTCCGCATTGGAGTAGACAAATCATTCCAATACCTAACTCTTAGATGCAGCAAATTTGAAACTACCACGATAAACCATTAGTCTTGGACATGGTGATATCTGTGAAGAAGGATAACGTATCGATCGTACATCGCTATCAACCGTGTAATTCCATTTAAATTTTATTGCTAATCAGGCCGAAGTATAACATTTCCTCAAATTATAAATAAACGAATATTGCACTTCATGTCAATTGTGTACGATACGAGAGGCGAAGCTGCTGAGCCTTGAACAACGCCGTAAAGTTGCCTGCTTATCGGTATTTTACAGGATAAATCATGGAGATCATGCGATGGAGTTACAGACTTAATTCCGCCTTCCCCTTTCCATCATCGGGGGACTAGACATGGGCTTGGATTCCACCCCTATTAATATCCACAAATATTCTAAAGATTCGCACGAGCGTTACGCTTCCACATTTATAAGGCGAACAGCTGTGTGGAATTCCCTGCCTGCAGACTTGTTCCCTGAACGATATAACTTGGACCTTTTCAAGGCGAGAGTGAATCGGCATTATTTAGGTGTGCATGCACCATCGTCGATCTCGTCATCACTTTCCATCAGGTGAGATGTAGATCAAATGAGCCGAGGAAAAATGAGGTCAAGTGGGACGTATATGCAATGATGATGATGACCCTTTAGCTATAACCCTCACAATACCTACTCAAGCAGTATCAATTCATTAAAGGTCCACTTCCCTACATGGGTTTAATTTAACAAGATTGCTACAGAACAATTCTATACTCCCCATATTGCATGTACTAACAATTAGTTGGTAGGTCAATGCTCCTAGTTATTTGAGGTCACCTTTGCTATGCATAAATACAATTTATATGCAGGTGTAAACTTTACAATGTAAGTATGAAACCAGTAGATTTACGATTGTGCTTTGGTATATATATAAGGTAGGTGGTTGAATGAATCAATGAAACGAATGAGTGATTGAAATATCATTAAATGCACAAAAGAAAAAACCGACCTTAAAAGTTTGCTTTTTCCGATTTCCTTTGGATCCCCTCATCAGATTCTGACTTCTTGGTGGCAATGAGATTGTTTGTAAATTTTACATTTGTTTTCTGGTTGTCATGGTGACGGTGATTTGCTGATTACATGTATTGTGTCAAGTGAAAAGTCGACTTTATTTGCGGAAAATAATTAGTAATTTGTGATAGCCGCGACGAACTCAGAACAGCATCAGGGACCACCTCGAGAGTATACCCTTTCAAAAAAAAGGAGAATTTTCAAAATCGGTGCACAATTGATGGACAAATTGGTGAATACACGGACATGCTTACAAAATTTGAGAATTACCTTCGATTTTCATGGGATTCCCTTATCAGATTCTGACTTAGTGGCAATAAGACCACCAGAGAGACGAGAGTGCACTCTTTTAAACAAAAAAAGAATTTTCAAAATTGGTCCATAATTGACGGAGATATCTGAAAACATACATAAAAAAGCATTCAAATAGCCAAAAGTCCTCCTTTTTTGAAGTTATTTTTATGAAAAAAAATTAACCTCAAAAGTTTGTGGAACCACCAGGCGCACGATTTCTTCGCCATTTCACCATTACACAAGAAACATTTTCGGGCTTACAAGCCAAGCTGACAAGGTAACTCTTTGACATTGAAATGAGTGCGCTAGTATCGATTTTTGACATTATGGTTTGTTCATATTGTTGCATAATATGGAAGCTATGTCCGAATATTGTCGCAGGACACTGCGACTGGCTTTCCGGCACTAGCTCGAGAGCTAATAGAGGATAAGCTAGATGTCCTCCAGTCCCTCCAGCTGCTTAGGTTATTGGGAACTGGAGAGACGTCGTTTTTCGGCGTCGGGAAGTGAGCGTGCCATACAGCTCCGCCACCAATGAGGAGATTTGGTAGTGGACTTTAGAGTGGACGGCTTAGCGGTGGCAATCGCTAGTTGTGCAATGCGCAACGGGAAGTGAGCGTGCCTACAGCTCCGGTACCGGTGCACCCAAGGCATTAGCCTCTCGAGAACCGGATGAAGTCAAGTGACAGAAATCTGTGATAACCCTTGTAAAATTCCTGTGCACGCACAGGCTATAGTGCCCTTCTCGTATACCTTAAGGGTCGGTAGGGAGGGTTACTATAATCAAAACTTATGTAGAAAGATATGGGGCTGTTCCACAATATGGTCACGACCTTTTTTTTTTTTTTTTTGAAGGGAGACTCAGGGGTTATGTGGGGACTCTCCTCCAGACTGGAGGGCCTACCCCACTAAAACCCCCCCGGGTTTCCCTCTCGCCGGTTGAGTCGGCGCCGTGGGATCAGTGAACATTCACCACGACAATATGGTCAGGACCTAAATGTATACGTTGAATGTTTAGTTCAACATGCTTCCGATTGTACTCGAGTCTTTCATAATGAATGGCATTACAAGACTGACGGTATAAATTGAAATTCAGTCCGAAGTTCAACTTTCAATGTTAAATGCTGCAATTTTCTTAAGCACATTATACGAGCATCAATAAAATTCGTTTCGTGTTATATAGCTCGATACCAACTATTTTATATCAACGTCAAGTTGAATCACTGTAGTTTTCATAGCATGTGAAATATCCCCATGAATATTTTAAAAGCAAATCTATCCTTGCTAAACTTTCTTTTGTTCTCGTCGAACCGTATGGAAATGTGCTCTACTACCGCTTTTTAGAAATTCATTATTGTTACAAATTGGCTATAAAATAAATTAAATGGTATTAGGCACACAAAAATACAACTAGAAATTGTGCTTACATATATTTCTGTGTTAAATAAAAGAAATTAGGTAAATAGTTCATACAGGTTGGTTTTTTTATATAGGGTTGATACCAAGTTACCAGATACAAGGATACTATTGTCTTAAGTATCATAGTAATCTTTTTTCATGGAAACAATTTGGGTATAGTTCAGTTTTTAGTTAAGAGTGACATTTCCTAAAAAAAATAAAAGTTAGCATTTTTTTTAAAATCGACTTAGTTTTAAGTTAGTAATCATTTAATTGTATTATAAAGTGGCGTCGGTATGGTCACAGACGCTGGTTCGAGTGCAGTCAGATAGAAGGAATTTGTCTTTGTGGTGTTCTATCTTTGTATCAACAATAATAACAAACTAGTGGAGTAAGTTCACAAAAATACATGAATGATGATGAGTAAAAATATCATGATATTCAATAATAGATCTTTTGGTAAGTATTAAGTACAGTTCCGTGTACCTGATATACATAGTTTTGGATTTCCCTAATACCGTGGAAAGAACGTGTAGGTATCATTTACAATAAAAAATCTAAAATAAATCCCACAAAACTTTTTCTCCCGTACGAACCTTTATTCTATTTCTAACATCTGTATTGGAAAGCAAAAATATGTGTAAATTTAAAAAAATAATAAAACGCGTTCGAGTCAAAAAAAATAACCTTGCATATGAGATTTGAAGAAAATAATTAAAAATGTTTTCAGTAAACTAAGTATAAATAGCAAACTTCTATGACCCAGTAAGAAGAAGATCTGGGTCTCCGTTATCAAAAGATTGTGCCTTTTGGTATTGAGCGTTCATTTTATTTATTTCTACATTACATTTTTACTAGTTTCTTTTATCATACCAAGTGACGGGACACGCGGGCAAGCGACTTGCCTGGCCACTCAGAGCTTTACAATTCAAAACCGAAATAGGTAAGGTGGCAGTACTTTCCTGGGCGAACTCTTCCACAAGGAGCTCTACGACTTCTAGCTTTTGTCGAAAAATGTCAATACATTCTAACCTTGAATAAACTCAAATTGTATTTTTAGGGAAACACCGCTGTGTTTCCCCAAAAGTACTCTTATTTCCGTACGCTTTCGGAAGAAAGTAAAGCACTTCGAACAAATGTGTGGTATATCAATGACATCATGGATTGTTTAGAATTTTTTAGTCGACTGAGGCAGAAACGGTGAGGATGAAACTAAATTGTTAAACTTCCTGCATGCATTCTCCATAAGGTATCCAATAATCAGGCCACTATTCTGCGACGGTCGACATTTTGAGATTCGATTGTACAAAAAAGCCGTTGGTAATAAGTCTTTTCGCTTTTTGCATAATTGAATTCACAACAATTAAATGGTAATCAGCTTTCGTAACTAGCAGATTCGTAACTTTTGACATTTAATATTATACAGGTGTAAGTTCTTGAAAATTACACGGCAAAATTCCAATTTAGTTTGTCAGTCAATGCCAAGACTGGAGGTATCAAAAGTGGAGCAACCTGTAAAGACTGGTGTCCTATGAGTCGACAACTTGTCACCGCAGGTTTATAGAAAACAAACAACAATAGAGAGGGTCTCTCCATACAATATCCTTTGTCGAGGTTTTTATCAGACAAACGGGAACAGCAAATCTCAGAGAAGTTAGTGTGTAATTTAAGTTTGATGGAATTAACTTAAACCATTCAATTACTTAATCTATGAGTACAATAACGTTTACTCTCTACAACCTTCACTCAATGCAATACTAACAGCTTACCAAAGGTAAGAATAGTTTAATATTATTGAGTTATATTTGACATAATCTTAATCAAAATCCAGTTATCTTTTTACTGCGAAATTATAGTAGGTATATTGTGCTTACTTAGGTTTTGAAGCTTCGAAGGAAGACGTGGAGAAATTCATAGGTATTACATATTTGCCTTTTTGAAATAAAATACTTATACTTACTGTAAAATAAATGGAAGTTTTTATTGAAATATCTCTTATTTTTGCATTGTCTTTTGCATTGCAAGCATCTAAATTAAGAGCAACTGGACATTAGTCACTCGTGTTTCATTATCAATTAAAAAACAAGTTGAATTCTTTTTTTCACGTCGAAAAACTGATTTTCCGTGTGGTAAAATACGTTAAAAATCTCAATTTTTGGTCTACTACTACTAATATTAATAATAATAATCATTTATTCTCTCACATTCACATACAATTTCAAAAATACATTCAAGTGAGAAATTAACGGGAGGTTCTCAAACTAGGTAGACCCTGTGTCGCCAGGTCTCCGACCTAAAATCATATTTACATCATTTTAAGATAAATTACACACTTACTGAAAAAGGATAATAATAAAAAAAAAAAGCTTTGAAATAAGGTTGATCCTAACTTAAGATAAAGTTGGAGTAAGGCTCCGTGCGTGCGTGAGCGCGTGTGTTAGTGTGTGTCTGTGTGTGAGAAGTGTGTATGTGTGTGTGTGTGTATGTGTGTAAGAGAGAGAGAGAATGTGAATGCGTACGTGCGTGAGTGCGTGCATGTGTGTGTGTATGTGTGTGTTGAGGCTAGCTAAGCGGGTGGATGTATTTATACAAGTACATCATTAACCATAGGCTTATGCATTGCAATATTGTAGAAAACTAATCATTTCAAAACTGACCGATCACTCTAGGTTTTCTTTTCAAGGAATTAGCCTTAATGGCTCTGTGATATTATACAGTGTTTGTAAAACAATTAAATAAAGATTATGGTAATGTGAATGATTTCTATAATATGGTTCACAGATTCATTCTGTCATTCATTCGTAATACCTTGACATGGTTCATACAATGTATTATGATTTATGTATCGTAAAGATCGTTGTTATAGTGATTTTGTTTGGTATCTGTAATGTTGTGATTGTAATCAATTGACAAGTAAATGTAATACAACAATAAAAACTAAATATATTGTCAGTCCGTAAATAATTATAAACTTAGTATAAAAACCGACCTCAAATGGAATCTATTTGCTAAGTTTTATTGAAATCGTTTAACGGAAAATAGGAGAAATATAATAAATGAGATTTATCACCTAATGTGCAGCTCTTAGAGATGAAATATTTTCTTCAAATTTGAATGGTACTACTACCAAGGTACCGCCTTTCCAACAATACAGAATCGTCGCCTTACATGCGAAAAAAATACAACAGAATTGAGTTCGTTAAAAATAAATATCATTAGCTTTTAATTTTTCGAACGTCCTCAAGATTATCTCTATGAGAGTAACAATAATAATATATGTTCCCTAAATGTAAAGCAATAAAGCTCCTTGTGCAAGATTCCAGGAAAGTACTGCCATATTACCTATTTCTGCCGCCTAGCAGTAACGTGAGCATTACTGCGTTCCGGTTTTGAAGGGTAAGGATGCCGGTGAAATTACAGGCACATGGGACTTGTCAACTTATGTCTTATAGTTACGGGCGCAGTAGCAGTGCCCCTCAGATCTTTTTGGTTTAAAGCTCTGAGTGGCACTGCAACTGTTATGGACAGGTGTCGTTTACCACCAGGCCCATGACTTGTCCATCCCGTCACTTGGTATCATAAAAAAATGTAATTATTAGTACAAAATAAGTATACGAACACAAAGAAATTTTCCTTTAATCTGAAAGGACTCGAAGCTACGCCTGTGCCAAATCAATTGAGCCAGATCTTTTGTATTGGGTTTTTTCGGCATTTTTCGCCGCTAGCGACAACTGTGAGAGGTCTATGAAGCTTCTCTTATATGTATTCAGAGATTAAGACGCGGTATTTCAACGCGAGCTTATATTTTAGGAAGTAAGGTGTGAGGGGTCGCCCCTTGCGTCCCGTAATCTGTGCGCTGTAAATTAATATGAATAAAATAAGAACAGGCGGAGAAAATTTTGACAGATCCGACGTCAACAAGCATCCCATGGCAACTGACGGGGCAGCGGGCGTATAGGCCTTCAGTTAAAAAGAAAAATTTTGCAGGTTTTCTGTAGTACTTACAGAGAAAATATCTCCATATAAAAATTATATATATTCTTTATTGCACCAAAAAATACATCACAAAAATTAATTACAGAAAAGGTGAGCAAATGTGGAATTATCTGTAAAAGACATCTCTTCCTGCCAAACCAAGGCAGCGAGAACAAAGATCATAAGCGATCAAATTGCGCTATCAACCTTTTTTTGAAAGAAGCCAACGACGGACTAGATTGGATGTGAGAAGGAAGTCTGTTTATGATTTGATCTGTTTATGATGATGAATTGGTAGTGGTGCGGCTGCTTCTTCTACAAGCATCTAATTTGAAGGTGCCTTTAGGCTACCAAGGCTTAGATAAGAGCGGATAGAAATAGAAACAAGCGCCCGATGGCGACTAACGGGGCAACAGGCAGCACGGCGTGTCATTAAACCGCTAGGCAATTTATAAATTTTGGGGTACATGAGAAATACCTCTATATAAAAATTTTGGTACATAATTTTTATATAGAGATATTTCTCATGTTAGATATATTTATTCTTAAACAGTTTGTTTTAGACTTTAAATTTAGCCTTTTTTCAGGATTTCATAATTATGGTCAGATAAATTACATCCTATAGTGTAACACATTAGCACATTCGTTAGATAATATCCTTAGGTATATCGTATTATTTTCTGCAAGACCGTTATTTAATGTAAATACTTAGGTATTTACGTTAAATAACTATTTATATGATCCATCAAAATAATTTTGCCCGCTTTTCCTCCTGTGACTCATCTTAAATAGCCCTACACTTACATAGTACCTAATAATAATAAATAATCAACTAACAATACTCTACAGATGTCCCTATGCTACGTCATATCCGCGACTGTTGAAGCCCAGCCAGTGGACGCAAGTGCATATTGTTGTAATCGCATTGTGCGCTTGCGCAAGTGAAATGTCCGTTGCATTTTACACTTTGTGAAACGAAAATGGTTATAAATTATGGGGAAATAATGTCATTCCTTTCACTTGGAGCAGAAGCTTAAGCGCTTGGTCTTTATTGCTGTAATAATATAAATTTAAGTGCTTTCAACCGGTAATAGAATAATTCAGTGGCAGCACGCAGTGCCTGTAAACAATAAGGTCCTGGTTCTGTTTCCGGTATAGCCTCGTACCATAAGATTCTTAATGGAGATTGGATTTCACTTGTTACCAAGATAATGAATAAAACTGGATGAGCAGGTCCCAGGTTCGATTCTCGGTAAGAACAAATTGAGAAATGAACTTTTATAAATTAGAACTGCTCTGGGTGTTCTGAGAAGTGCCCCAGAGTGAATTCCGCTCTCTGGTACTCATAGTACAGGAAATGTTCTAGTTTGAGTTCAGGGAATTGGTGTGGTCTTCTGGCACATTATTATTATTACTAATATATTTATTGTACACTCTCTCGTTCTTCCATGGCCTAAAAGATAAATTTTGAATTTTTAAATGGGAGAGCCAGTATTCCACGGCATTGGCACAGTCGGCCGGGGTTAGGGACTCAGGTTCAAGAACCGGCGTACAATAGGTGCCGTATCGAGCAGGACCGCTTTCTGCATATGTGCTGGAAGCGACACGCCACAGAAATCCAACCGCCTCAAGCTGCAAACGAGGCTGACTAGAATAAACCCGCTAATTATTGTTATTATTATTATTATCAATATTATTATAATTTTAATGTCTAAGCAGTTTAAAGGTTTTTTTAAACTTCAATACACGGTGTAATTATTAACAATTTTACGAGTTTTTAGTTATTTATTTGCTGTTTACGACGCTACGTAAACAATAACAATTTTAATAATCATACGAAATCACCGACATGTAGAATGTGGCCTTAAACGGATAGTCCCAATTGTTTCGTCCAAAAATAACTTGCTAATAACTTGACGCAGTTAAATTTCTGTGGGTTACTTCTCGAATCCTTGACCCCGACCGACTGTGTCATTGCCGGAGGAATCCGCCTCTTCCGTTTAAAATTTAAAATTTATGTTTTGTCGTCTATTAATCTAAATGACAATAATAATTCGGTGTACTACGAAAGTAAAACCAAGAAACTGAAACAAAAAACGAAACACCGCACTATTTCAAAAGTACAGTTAATTCTAAAAAAACGGGACAATAATTACGTCACAAGATTCTCGATTCTCGGCTCGATTAATTATTCGAGCCGTCAATTCGAGTGCGAGGCGACAAGTCATCCATCATACAGCTTATAGAGGCGCCGTTCTGATCGATTGTACTCGATAGGTACTTGTTTATAAATTAAAAATTGGATTGTTCACTTTTTTGTCGGCCTGTGTAAAGTTTTGAATTTTTTAATGATAAAGAAAACGATGTACTTTTAACACGGTGCGAGGCCTTATTTATGAAAGCGGAGCAAAGAATTAGGACAACCAATAGTTATAGATATATAATATAGATAAACATTTTATTGTTGACACACAAGAACAAGAACAGTACATGAACAACTTAATACTAACGTGGGCAAAGGTGGTCGAGCGACCTCTTCCAGACCACATTAGAGGTAAGGAAAGCTAATCGGAGCGGGAAAAGTAGTGTGCCAATTTATAAATAAAAATTAATTGTATAAATTGAAAATCCGGTTGTGAAAATCGTTAGAACGTCGTATTTCATATGCGAGATCGTTCCACAATTGTGCACTATTAATCGTAAATTAATCTTTGTAATACTCAGACCGTATTTTCATCAATAGTATTTTATTATCTAAATATTTCAGTTAAATTAAAAAGTAATATCGGTTGCAGTGTTTATTTACTGAATATTATGATGCTTTACTATTATGATTGCGAATGAAGTGAAGCATTTCATAACCATACGAATTAGTAAAACTAACAAGTATTTTGATTGTTACCTAACATCTATTTCCCACGATTAAATTGTAATTTGTTATAATATCAAGTCGAGCAGCCTGTCGTAGACATTTTATAGTATAAGAAAGTGCGATGTTTGTTAGTTTATATTTTTATTTGATGATTAACTTTTCTAGGTCATTAGAATATTTGCTTAGATTTTTAATCAAGAACACTTAATAACTAGTTTAGAGAATAACATAATCTAATAATTAATTAATTTTTAGTAGCAGAAGAGCTCCTTCTTAAATAGTTCCTCCAGGGAACTACTTATTTCTGCGGCCAAGCGGTAATGTGAGTATTATTGAGTTCCGGCTTAGGGAAAAGGTGCTGGTGAAATTACAGGCATATTGGACTTGTCAAGTTATGCCTCATGGTGACGGGCGCAGTGGCAGTACTCCTCAGATCTTTGCCATTTAAAGCTCTGAGTGGAATTTCGACTCTCATTAGACTTATCGCTTACCACCACGCGCACGACTTGATATCGTTACCTGGTACCATAAAATATAACTAATTTTCGGCTTTGATTTATTTAAAAAAAAAAACAAATAAATTCAATTTAGATTTAAAAAAAAATTCCAACCGGTATACATTTTGCAGTTTTGAATTTCGACCACCTTTTTGCCAGTGATATTGAGTAGACTCTACATCTAAGGCTCAACTCACACTGGCGCAGAGTCGAAGCGTCGCATCACGTCGTTTTCAATTACAAAAAAGCGAAGGCGAAGGCGCGCGACGTCGGCGCGATTCCGTACTTGCTTAACACATGTTTGCACCTTAATAATGAGAAAATAGATATGAACATGCTATAGGCGAAAAACATGACGCGTCGCGACGCTTCGACTCTGCGCCAGTGTGAGTTGAGCCTTAGGGCATAATATTAGCCCGTAGGACGGTAACGGCGTTTATCGTAAAATTAAATATCAGAATTAAATATCTTACCCCGTACCCCGTTTCGTTATATAGATCTCATAAAACCAATTACGAGGTTTACAGTGTGATTTCCAAGTGCTTATTGTACATGTAGTTGTAGTTGCTTCTCTATAGAGAAGGAAGTATCAACAACGTACTGACAAAATTCAAAGACTAACATTGCACATTTTATATTAAATAAATATAAGTACTGCGTCACAAAGAAATAATAATATAATAACGCGCACGCGCTCATAGCCCCATAGCATTAGGGGAACCCTGTATCGTGAGTGCCATGGAAATACACATAGACAACCACAAATGACACCCAAACTCACGAGAGAAATAAATGTAGGCCATGCAAATATTTCTCCCGGCTCGGGAATCGAACCCGGGACTCTAGCGTGGCTGTCCGGCATGATACCTGTTCGGCCACAGCGGCAGTAAAGTAAGTAAGTAAGAAAGCAATGACATTTGCGTGTGCGGCCATGAACGGGTTAAGTTTCAAAGTAAAGGGAGAATTTAAATTTTTTGTACTTTTGAAATTTTACATCGGTACAAGTAATTGACTGGAGAAATATCGTGTAAGGCATTATTTAAGGGATAAATCTAATAAAAGAAACAAAGTCACAGTACACTATCTGTGTCTAATAAACTTTGTAGAACAACCTGAGCTGACGCTGACTATTACCCGTATTCCAAGGTGGACCGTTTGCGAAATTCGCATTTGACATAAATACAAAATGTTAGAACGTTTGTTCAAATGCGTTGTAAATTGGAGTGGAACATCGGCTTTATGTTTTAGTAACACTGATTTCCTGTTATGGTTTCAACATTTTTAAATAATCGATTGAGTGGGCACCGATATTGAATAGATAGCAAGTTAAAAAACTTTTCAATTTATGTAAATACGGAAGAAGAATGGCGGAATTTTGATTAGAAACGTAATAACTACCAAATGTGTTATCTACAGTATATATAAAAGGCGGGAGGTGACAGAAAAATACAGATTTGCCAAAAACGGATCGCAGCCAAAGGTAGCTTTTACCAAAACGATAAAAGATTAATATCTAAAGAGAATTTTATTCTGTCAATAGAATAGTTATGACAATTTAGTAATAATTTGAACAGGGTAATTTTTTATTAAAAGATAATTTTTGTAATCATTTAAATTGCCATACGTGGCCGAACGGTTAATACGTTGCTCTGTTACGTCGAGGTTCCGGGTTCGATTCTTGGGCCAGGATAAATATTTGTATGGACTATATTTATTTATCTCGAGAATTTGGGTGTAACAACAAATTTGTTGTTGTATCAGAGCCTGAAAAAGAAATCGCGCCAAACGCAGTCTCGCAGCTGCGTTTTCATCCACCACTGAAAAAAAAGTCAATTTTAATAAGTAAAAAAAACTCACTCAACATCACTCCCGTTTCCCACTGGAGTAAAAAGAAACTATGACCTCATATATATTCCGCTTCCTTCCTGACGTCTGTCTTTTTCATAAACATTCACATATTCTAGGTATTTTTGACATACGTAACCTGGTTGAGATATGTACACCGAGGTCGACCTGGTGCTGGGAAGTAATTGCCTCCTTCCGCGAAAGCGCAGTCTTGCATAAGAAGGCATCGGAACGGCTCAGAGAGGGCGACCCCCTCGCTGACCCGCTCCGAAAACGGCGGCCGAGGAGACGAATGAGACTGTATCTTCTTATTACTTCTTCTTCTTCTACCCACCTTCTGCCCCCACTGTAGTAAGCCTTGGTGGTAGGGTTCGGGGGACTCTATCTTCAAGTTTGAGACCGAGGCTCTGAAGGCTGAACGCGGGCCATCTACCGAGGCTTTCGTATAGTATATGTAAGCGCAATCAGGGGCGCCTCCCTATGGCGGTGGGGTTAACTGCTGGGTTTTAGTGTGTATACCGGGCTTCGGCCCGGGAGTCACACATAGCCACTCGCAACTCCCCCGAGCTGAGCGGTATGCGTAATGCATTTTCCGTAAAAAAAATAAAAAACCTTAGGTTAGTTGTCTTGTCTCGATCTGTGGCAAGGAATGAGTATAGTTCAACATGTGAAAAATAGAGGGCGTCCTAAAGAAAGGACAAGTCAAGAGTACCTTTAACCGACGAGCGTGTGTGAAAGTATTGATTAGTATTGATGATAAAGATATATCATGTATCAGGACTTAGCGACTTGGACGCTGTGGTCCTTGCCTACTTTCATGGAAAAAGATGTAAAGTGTGTAGAGAATAAATTATTTTTAGGAGGAGGTTTTTTTGTGTCAATGTCACGTGATTACTCTGACATTTGTAAACCTATTTCGACTTCATTTTTATTCGAAAATTTGATGAAAAAAAAAATCCACCTCTAAGGGCAACAAATTAGGAGATGAATCCGGTTTATTGGATTTCACCCACATTCCATGAACCGTCAATCGATTAAGTTAACTCGGCTTTTTATAAAAAAGTCATAATTATTTAATACAATTTCGGTAGATACTCAAACACTCTTATGTTGTGCGTTCTACTTAAAACTAGAATTTAAACAGGATGTAAATCGACTTGTTTTTACTAAAATATGATTCCCAAGATTCACAAAACCAAGATGCAATCTAGATGTTCACATATGTGTATAACAAGTACATGGCCATTTTAAGATTCGCGATTCGCCTACAGCCGAAAGTAGGTGATTGCGAAAGCGCGAAACAATCGAGAATTGCGACCTGTACGGGTATCTAATAAGCTCTTAGATAACTGGTTTTTTATTCACTATGTAGAGTTTAAAATTTGTTAGAATCGGCATGTAGTGTTATTTATGGGAAAGATAATTAACTAGACGTGTGCAGTTGTTTTTATTAATGCAAAAAATATTCAACACAACGTTTTGAATTACAATGGTAAGGGTGCTGGTAAAATTACAGGCACATAGGATTTGTCAACTTATATCTCAAGGTGATAGACGTAATGGCAGTGCTCCTCAGATCCTTAAGATTTAAAATTGCAACTGCTATGGATACGCGTGACGCTTACCACCAGCACGACATATTCGTCCCGTCACTTGGTATCTTAAAAAAAGTGAAGTAGGCTAATAAAATGATGTACATAAGCCATGCAAAATATAAAAGGCAAAACCTATTCTTATAAACACCCGGTTTCAGGTAATTTTATCGGTGTTACTTACGACTTAACGATATAAATGATTATTTTTAAGAATATGTATGTAAAGACATTTGTAAATTGGAAGTAAACCTTTCAATTTATCAGAAAAAGTTGCTCCATATTTTAGACGAACAGGGTTCGTGTCCATCGATCGGTAACGTACCTGAAACAAAATAATGAACATTAATTTAAGAAGGATTTTTTAGTGATGGCTACGTAGCAGGAGGTCATGCGTTTGATTCCCATCGAGATTCTAATTTCGCGATGAAGGAAAGCATTGTGATGGAACCTGGTATCATTATTATCATCATCCTATCGCAGTCTACTGCTGGACATAGTCCTGTTCTAATATGCATCATTTCGTCCGGTCCTTAGCCTTGTAGCATCCATCTGCTGCCAGCCTTTCGCAGATGTCACTCTATCTAGCCAGAGGGTGTCCCACACTACGTGGTGTGTCGGATACTTTTCTCGAATTGAGTATGAAATCCCTCAGCAGTATTGAAATTTGAGCCTCTACTCTCATTATTTACACCCTTTTCCAGATAACAGTCCAAATTAACACCATATAATACGCTACAATACACATAAATATATCAAGTTCTTATGTTCTCGCTATATCTACACAAAATGGAAATGAAACGGGAATTGACAGTCAACTGTCACAAATGATTATTTTTAAAATTCTTTCCGTTAAGGAAAAGGCATGTTTAAAACCATATAGCCAAGTCTTGGTGATTGTTTTTGTTACTTTTAGGTAGATAGACATATGCCATGTCTTTAGTCTATTATATTTTTTAGGCATTAAGTCTCGTCTTCAGTGGTAATAGAGTTCAAATTACTGTAAAGAGCCCGAAATGTTGGTTTGTTTGATAAAATATACACACGATTTAGAAAAATTTTTTTTTTTCAACGTTCCAAGATATTCTTGCCACCTCTATAACATATTCCGATATCTATGGTAAAATCAGAAAGTGTACCAATACAATCTATCGCAATCTTCCTAATTGATTGTTATGATTAGTTTATTTATTGGTCTGCCGGCGAATGATCGTTTCGTTACAAATAACACAACATTGTGAATACAGGGTGTTTGGCTAAATAAAAATAAAAAGTTAGTAAGTAAAGGCCATTGTGCTTATTTTTGAGTTATATACTCTTATATTATAAAAAAAATTATAAAGGTAATTAAGTTTTTATTGGATTGATATTAAATTTTTTTTCGTGAAATTACTCCACTAGTTTGTTATAATTATTAAGAAAAAAAGATCGAACACTTAGGAAAAATTCCCTCGATCCGGCCGGATTCGAACCAACGTAAATATAAAGATCATTTTCTAGAGTAGTCCCCCCCCCCCCCGAAAAACTAATCCGGGACCACCGAAATCGAGACCACATAAAATGGAGAAAAAACAACATTTAACATTTCTCTCGAGTAGATTTTATAATTATTAATACAAAGATCGACCACACAGAAAAAATTTCTTCTATTTTATAATTAGAACAATAAATGATTTATTATTTCGGTGATGTCAGAGGACTCCTCATATGTTTTGTTCCTGGTATATAGCGTATTGCCCATTGTTAGCTAGTTACTAGTTACCTTATACAAGGAAGATAATGTTGTATACGTAGTTATGGTGCAAAATGTATATTTTTAAATGTTTTTGATACAACCTGTATGTCATATATACTCGTATATGTACGTACTCGTGCAGATGTTACTGATAATGATATTGAAATAGCTTTTTGCAATAATTAAAAATAAATCATCACATATAATTGTGTAATTGAATTTTTAATTGGTTTGGAATTGAGACGACGAAATTGTGATTATATTATAAATCGGAAAATTAATTTCATTAAAGATTATTTTGAATCATGATAAATTTTTAAGGTAATTGAAAAAATGTTATGACAAGAAAGCGTATTTGGAGTTTAGTATACAAATACTTTATTGCCCGTCGGCTTCAACAGTGTTATAAGTAAAAAATCGTCATTTTTGGATATTATTACGTAAAAATCGCATCAATATCAGTTTTGACGATCAATAGCGTAAGCCGCGAACATTTTCCTTCCTTCTTACATTTTAACGGTTTGCAGTTGGTGGGGTGATACCTTTATGTGTGCATAAAGAACACCTTTACAGGGCTAAAAATAACAAATACTCTTTACTGCACACTAAGATCTAAACCAAAAACAAACAAAAGACAAAGGACAGGGTACAAACATCTATTACTAGATAGCAGCATTTCTTATTAACATAGTGAAACCAAATTTTTTATTACATTAACTTTATACACATATTATTTACAATATTAAAGTTCGATTAACAATGGTATGTATAAAGGTATTAACGTAAATATACTTTTTACGATGGATGTTTTTTAATCAAAATCTGTTATTTGTGAAACAAAAACGTTTATGAATAAAATGCTGCATTAAAATTTGATTTTGATGCGGATGTAGCAGACGCTGTTTTGTAGAATAATTTTATAACTGGGATAATAAGAAGTTCTCAGATTGGATAATCATAATCATCACTACTAGGCCCATAGTCCACTATATTTAACCAATACGGATTTGGGAACTTCTATAGATACATGCCGCCAGAGCGAAATAAACACGACCTCCCCGCTGATAAGTAACAGCGATACCACATTCGCTGCGTCGGCGTTGCGACGACGTTACTTTTTGAGGATGCGTTGTGCTACATTTGAAGAACGTTGAAATCACAGGCCATCACTCTGACCGTGGTTGCACCACTAAAATACATTAGTATTTGTAATTAGTACAGCAAAAGCAACAATTGGGTCAATTCGTCACAATTACATCATCATATGCTAATTGATATAAAATTAGTTCAGTCTATAAGTTCATATAAAAGAGAGTATGCGATGGAATTGCTTGATATAAATCCGTCTTTCCATTTCTATTATCGGGAACCGAGTCTCACGCTGGGGTTCAACCCTTTGTTGAGGATATTCCACGGATTAGCGCGAAGCGTTACGCTTCCACATTTATATGACGAACGGCTATGGAGTGACATTCCCTGACTGCAGACTTATTCCCTAAACGCTATTACTTAGCTCTTTTCAATGCGAAAGTGAATAGGTATTATTTAGGTGTGCATTCTTCATCGTCACTTTCCATTAGGTGAGATTGAGGTAAAAAAAGACGAACCTCTTACCTAAATAAGCTATGATATTTTTAATCCAGCAACATTTTAAAGCCCTTTAACAATGGATGATCCTTGTACCAAAGATTATAAAATTAATAATAGCCGATTACAGTGATGTGATTTAACAATAGACTTCTTATAACGCGTACACGGATACGAAATTATAGTAGTACAGGAGTAATGTCTCTTTTACTATATTGGATTTAATTATATCTGTCTGTTATTTACAACAAAATATTTTCACACAAAAATTATGTTTAATGCAATTATGACCTTAAAAATGACCATAAATATTTAGAAAATAATAACGTTAATTATCATTCGTTGCTGAGGATATACTTTGTGAGTTAGACAAATTTCATAATTTCGTTTTTTTAGCCAATACCTTCTAAGGACTACTTTGTTCCCAAAGACCATTTCAAGCATTAGAAGATCACATATTAAGTTTCTTCAGTCACAATGATTCACTATCGTGACATTAAATTATTTTTTTTGTGAAATTACTACACTAGTTTTTTGTAAATATTAATACAAAGATAGAACACAACATCTTCGATCCGGATGGACTTAAACCGGCGACCTCGTCAAATAGAAGCTGACCTTTTCCCAACTGAGCAGCAGAGCAGACCTTATACATTTCTCTATGTGCTTGTTGCAGATCTTTGTTTGTGGTGCTTACGACTTTTATGCCGTAGCGCCATCTGTGAGAAATCTATAAAGCGTCAACCATAGTACGGCGAGGTCTCTGGTTCAGGTCCAGCCGGATCGAAGGATTTTTTCTTCGTGTTCGATCTTTGTATTAATAACTACAAAAAGATCTCATGTTCATAAAATTTTAAATGAAAGTTACCAACATGAAATGATAAATAGAGAATATTCTCCCAGCTCCTGGTCTATAGCAATCAAGCTCGTTCAATTCCTCATCCAACCGACAGGTGATGTTTCTATTTAGAATGCGCATGCGACTGTCAGCACAATATTAATGTACCTCCGTTAACTCGGCTTTATCATCAATTGCCTTTTTATAGTGATTGATAAATATGAAAGGGTAGATACTTGTTGGTTGCATAATAGTGAAGTTAGTTCTTTTTGGGAGTCGAATGTCTAGATTAGCTTGACTATAATTTCTTATAAAGAGCGACTATTCAGGAGATGGCAGAACTTTCTATTTATTTTAAATGTCTTATCAATTTGGATGCATTACTTTAAGAATAGGTAAACGCCCGTGTGTAAATATGAGGGAAATGTATTATGAAATCTGTCTGCAAAATTTGTACATACAATCCATTTTTTGATAGATACGAGTTTGAGAAAGTAAGGCGACGATATGATAGATATTACGGGTTCCCGTATTTCGCTGTATGGATCTCAAAAAAAAAAACAACTACGGGCTTTACAGTGCGTTTTCCATTCAAGTGCCTTCTGTATGTTTGCCGCCTACTGCTTTTCCATAGAGAAGTATCAACAACGTACTGTCGAAGATCAATAATTTAGATACATTGAAGATTTTACTGAATTGAATCAATATTAAGGACTATGGCAATGAAGTAAACATTTACACGAAGTTGACATTTTTGTGTGCGATACTATTTAAGTTAAACTTGATTATAAAAAAAAAACACGCTTTCACTTTCGTAAATGTATATCTTTGTTAGTCGCGTACGGCAGATCTTGTCAATATTCATTACAGAACTACTATAGCATTTACAAATGTTTATTCTAGACAAGCAAGTACGTCTATGATTAGTAGTAGGGTGATTTGCCGTTATGTCATTTCAAAGTAATAATAATAGTAGTCATAACAATCCCCGACAACCACACCAAATACTTGGTCTCAAATGAGGAAATTCCCTGTACCGTTTCCAGGGCACTAGCAGCAGTAGAGCTCCTTGTGAAAGAGTTCGTCCAGGGAAGTACTGCCACCTTACATATTTTTGTTTGGAAGAGAAGAGGTTCTTGTGAAATTACTAGCACATGGTACTTGTCAACTTATGACTCAGGGTGATGGGCGCAGTGGCAGTGCCCCTAAGATCTTTGCGATTTAAAGCTCTGAGTGGCACTGCAACAATGGATAGGCGTGTCGAACTCCGGACCTCCTAATCTGGCACCCATAGTGTTAACAAGCCACCGATGTCGTTATTGTTAATAAATATAAGGTAATTACTAAAAATGCGTTTTACAAAAAAAACTTACTGAAAAATTACTTTTGCTGTTAGCAACAAGCAACAAGTACGATCTTGTATCACCTCTTACAACACGGTGTCTACCGTACCGTCTTAGAGTGTACGTCTTAATTAGGCATATATGTGTAAAGTTCAGAAATGTGTGCGTGTAAATCATTTAAGTTTGTCAGTACGTTGTTGATACCTCCTCTAAGGGGAAGCAGTGGGCGGAAACTACACAGAAAGCACTTGGAAATCGCACTCCAAAAACCGAAGTCAGTTTCTTGGGATTAATATATCAAAATGGGATAATCGATACTGTCATATTCTGATATTTTATTTTAATGTAAACCCCGTTATTGTCCATGAACGGGTTACCTAAGTAAGGATTTTGTTGTAGAGATGGAGTAAAGTACGTCACATTAGGATTATTTTGTCCTCCAGGCCGTTACCAGTGACAAAACACCTGCTATCTCGAATCTATTGGTGCGTGTCGCAATATCCGCAAACAGCATATTGGTATGACAGTCGGTTTATGGAAATTGGGCACGCAGCTAGTGTGGGATATGACCTATGTGGATATTCGCCCCCTCTCATGTCTACGCAAGCATGGGTGCCGCTTTTCATTCCGCTAAAGCAGTCAATAACAGCCAAAGACCAAAATACACCGAACTCAGCCAATGGTGCATTATTCTGTCTTTTGAGGAGAAAATCCTGGATCTCTATGGTCTAAGAGCAAGGCTCCTCACTTTAACTTCGCCATGTTGAAGTTTTTGATAATCAGAGAGTTGGCAGCTACATCTGCCAATCAAAGGGGAAACATAACCAATCTGTTAGAAACAATGCCGTAAGTAGCGGCCCTCGATACATTAACATTTTCCACAATATTAAGGAAATTTAGTCGACTAATATCCTTTGCGTGCTCGTGCCCCGGGTCTCGCCCGTCTACTGTCATAAGTCATAAATGATACTCGACCAAGATAAAAGATACGTGATACGAATGAAGCTTCATACTTGGCATTGCTTTTTAATTTGACCGAGTTTTACTTATTTGGAATTAATTGTTTCGGACGGAGAATAAGAGAAGACCCCCTGAACCGAATTGAGGGTAAAAGGACAGTTTGACATTGGCTCCTCTTCTGTGAGACGTAACATGTGTAAATACTTTTGCTGCGTCCCACTTAAGACAAACTTCGCGGCTGGCGGGTAACGCGGCTGAAAACGCCGCAAATATTACAAATATATATCAATGACCTTCCAAAAGTAATAAAAGACACGTGTGTACTTTTCGTAGATGACATCTCCATACTCACCCCATGCCAGAATAATATAAACCAAAACTTAAAGTTGCAATTCTGTCTTCCAACAGCTCAAAATTCTTACTTTACCGTGTACATACATCCTGGAAATATGTAAGTTCGTCAGAAAAAAATTCAATTTATTTACAAAGCGCCAAGACATTCCGACTAAATATTCCTTCCGACACAAAGACAGATTAATACTACCAGCCTCGCGATTAACATTGCCTTCATCAAGTCCGTTTGTAATGTGAATTAAAATTTATAACAAATTACCAAACATAAAATAAAAACAGAAACAAGCGAAATAAAATTTATAAAAGCGTTAAAAACATATTTAGTGGCAAAAAGTTACTATACAGTACATGAATACTTAGATGATAGGAACATGTCCAATTAATAATATACATAATTATGGTATTTAATACATAATACAGATAATATGTTTAATAAATTATATTACTATGAAAGAAAATTTATAATAATGCTTATGTTAAAAAAAAATTCTCAACAAATGCACTATGAGAAAGATGTACCTGTTATAATCTTAAGGCTTTATTAGTAAACAGAATAGCGTTAGAATTAGTTTAATTTAATCAGATTTTTGTCATTTGCTGTGCCCTTACGGGGTCCATAATGAACTTAATTTATGTTACCTACCACCTTGTATACAACATTATGGTATGCAATAAAGTATTGAGTATTAAATGCAAAACATTCTACCTGGGAGCTGATGTACGACTTCATACTTGTCTTCGAAACGGCTTGGTCTGGGGTTTGGAAGCTCGGAACTTATTTAAAGAATTCGGTCTCAGAGTCAGCAACAGAGGCTGTGGGTTCAGCAGATGTCCATTGTCGTTCGGCAGGGCAATGCTGCCAGTACAACTTTTGAGCCGGACACAATACAGAGCGGGATTTTTTTTAGGTTAGGAATATTTAACGAAATCTCTTGTAAATCTCAGCTTATTGTATTTTAGTACCTCTTGACGAAGTCTAGTGCTCATCTTTAGGTTGAAAATTTTGCTATTTCACATGTTATTTGTTACCTGTGAAATGAACAGAATTTAGTATATAGGTATATAAGGGGAATACTATACTATATATACTATACTATACCGGATAGGTATCCGGCGATGGTATTTTAACAAAGAGTGACGTAGGTACTTTAGAGCGGCCTCTCATATTTATTGAAATAGTGCGGTAATGCTCTGGCCACACAGAGGATTTGTTTACTGCTTTTTGTTACACTCTGTTTTTAATATAATTAAAAGTAGTATAAATTTGTATTAGTATATTAGACTCTAGTAATTTGTCACTGATTGCAGTGTTTAACTATTATTGGTTTCTGTATCAGAATGAAAAGTTGTAGTTTTGCAGATGCCAACTGAATGCCATATAAATGTATTAGCCAATATTCTAACAAATTCAAGTCAACACCGAACCGGATCTCCAGTAACTACACAATATAAAATCTATTACTCAAGAGCTCTTAACTTTGAAGAAACCTACCTGACGAAGTATACTCGAGTGGTGTACAATACGAAATCGTTTGGCCATACCTCGTAGTTGACGGTGCGTGGAATTTCTGGGGAGTGACGCCGTGACTGTTAGATAATTGATATGTGGATTTTAGAACATAATAGAAAAAAAGATTGTTTGCTTTGTAAATGTAGCACAAGTCTCAAGTTAAATATTGCGTAATATTTTTATTGGCATTCAAGATCACAAAACCTACGTAGTACCTTATGGAAAATGGTAACCACCGTGTATTGACATATGTGTAGGAGAAGACTATTGCATCGCATGTGGAGACCTTTACAAGGCCTCATAAACTAAATATCGCATCGTCTAAAGTAACCAATTTAAAAAAAGCAATTAATCGAAGAAATACTAAAATTGAGATAAGTTCGCCCCGAAATTGGTTGTACAGGGAATTGAAGCCGGAACATTCAGCGCTTTTATTAGTTTTCTGTTTTTACGGCGGTTATGTATAAGCAAAATGTTACTTGATTATTTTTCTTGGTGACCATGGACCCCATTTATCTCAGGTCACTTAGAAATTTTGTAGGTTGTTTTTTTATTTTAGGATATTAAGTAATAGGACGAATAAGTCGTGGGCCTGGTGGTAAGCAACACGCCTGTCCATAGCAGTTACAGTGCTACTCGGAAGTTCGGATCGTAAAGATCTGAGAGGCACTGCGTCCGTCACCCTGAGACGTAAGTTGACAAGTCCCATGTGCCTGTATTTCACCTTCAAGATTGCAACACAGTGATGCTCTTATTGCTGCTTGGCGGGAGAACTAGGTAAAGTGGCAGTACTTTCTTGGACGAACTCTTTCACAAGGAGCTCTACAGTTAATTAAAATTTGTAATCTTAAAGTAATGTTTTTATTCAGTTGATTTGTAATAGTCTAAAATAAATAGTATATGT
>NW_020653765.1:1066151-1099727 GCF_003589595.1 Hyposmocoma kahamanoa
TTCTATTCTACACTACAAGCTTTATAATAATTCTTTGCATCTTGTGAATATCTCCCAATTATTTACACAAATATCGCTTGAAAAAAAAAGAATGACATACATTTTTTTATTGCATAAAGAAAAACAATGACCACACGGAACAGTAACATGCGTGTGACAGAATAAGCAGCAATTTTTTCAAGGTAAATTTGGGATAGAAATTTAGAAGACGCAAAGTGGGTGCCCTCAAAGAAAATACTCTTACAATAGATTTATATTATACAGGCTGTTAGGTAAGTTATGTGCATACAAAACAGTAGTCTGCAAAGAAGTTGTGTTGTCGTTTTAATTTTATAGATCCGTAAATAAGACATCACTGCATTAGGTTTAATTTTGGTCTGCGGAAGTATGACCACATCTCTGCTTTTCGTCGTCAACTAAATTGGCTTCCTTTCCGTGAACGCAGGTTCTTAGGAATGTTCACCACTCTTTTCTCCATCTTGTTCGACCCGGCTGCATCTGATTATCTTAGATGTTCATTTCAATTTCAAACCGCTCGGCCGGGATGCGAATTTCTATCTTTCTTTTTTTGTGGTAAGCGACATGCCACCTATAACAGTTGCGGTGCCACTCAGAGCTTTAATCGTACATATCTGAGCGGCATTACAACTGCACCTGTCACCTAGAGACATAAGTTGACGAATCCCATGTCCTTGTAGTTTCATCAGTTATTGATATGGAACTGAAGTGACCTTTTAAGGGTAGATATTTAATTGTTCCAATAATTTTTGCTGTTTGCGTTTTTTTTAAGTGGGTGCTATATCCTTTTGAGAAGAGATTCATGCCTATTATTGTTATTTAGAAAAAGGCACAAAAAATATTATTGTGTTAATATGTATCTACCATCAAAGGCCAAAGAGATACACAAGTCAAAGAAACCTTGGTCCATCGCGAGTTAGATACTTCCCACGACCCAAAGTGTTGGACAAGTTTTTTCACCATGTTTTTTTTATTAAATTATTTTTAATTATATTTTATTATTGTAATACTAGTTAATAGTGTAATTAGTGTAACACTATTTAAAAAAAATAATGTTAGCAAGGTTATAATTTTTTTTACTTTTGCGGTCATTATCATGACTATTAACATAATTTAACGGATTTTTTACTGATTACCTTTTTAATAACCAGCTACTCGACAAAAAGTACACCGCGCTTAACCCGTCAAATTATGTTAATAGCTTAGAAAAATTGCTAAAGTTCCTAAATAGAACTCAACAAACATTTGAAGAGTCCAGGGAAACAATGATCAAAGTCACTTGAGGAGAATTTTAGGAAATAAAAATTTTTAATTTGGAGAACTTTTAAATATTGGTGAAAAAGACAAGCACAAATACTGCCTTAAATAAACTATATGCTGACAATTGTACGTAACACTACGTCATCAATTTTAACAAAAAATATTTATAAAATAATTTTTAACTTTTGTACCATTTAGTCGCAAGCATGTTACGACTAAAAGCAAAAGGTAATTTTTAAGGACATTGAAACTTATTAGCCATTTTGTGATTTAGGCAAAGTACACTCAGCGTTTACCGAACTGGATTGCGGTATTATCTCAAAACGCGTTTTAAATGACTATGACCATTCTTTCCCTGGTTTCTTTATTTTCTTAGCGAAATTTCGATCAAATATAAAAATTTTCTATGTCAACTGCTAAGTACTTTAGCTTGAAGTGAACAGAACAAAGTACTTGTTAAAGTTAAGCACCTCAACTTAACGATCGGTCTCAATTACGACATAAAGTGAACGCGGTCAAACAATTGGTACCAACGATGTGAGAAACGAATGGCAGACAGTAAACAAGAACATTTCACAGTCTAACCATTTTGAACAGGGTGACTCTTAAGGTCTCTGAGACTTTTACCCGTCAATTCTACCTACTTTATGACTCCAGTGATTAATAATAAGAATGAAAGGTTCCTGTTCGATACGTCACGTATTGTTCGCCGGTTCTTGAACTTGAATCCCTGATCCCGGCCGACTGTGCCATTGCTGAGGTACATCGCCTCATCTATTTAAAAACTCAAAATTAATATTTTAGGCTATAATAATATACCATAATACTATACTAGAGAATTGTAGTACAAAGAATTTACTACTTCCGTGACAATATTCGGAACACCCAGGTTAGAATCTATTTGGAAAAGCACATTTGACAAATTGGTCACACCGGGAACCGAACCTGGAACCTCCTTATCCAGCACCCACAGCCTTAACCGTTGTCGAGGTAGTCAATCGTGAATAAATCAGCTGTCTGTAGGTTGTATAAATAAATAGACTAGGGTGAATAAGTAAATATTAACTATGGAACAATTAATGTTCTTTTGTATGTGCGGAACAGCTAATTTGTTTTTTTAAAGAGTGCCCCAGTAAATGATTTTTATAATTATTCAGGTTTTATGTAAGACAGACTAACGCTTGGTCACACTTGAAAGTGTGACCAGGCATGTGAGCATGATGTTAAACGATATCGTAGATGACAAAGTTGCGAGATTTTCTAGTAAATGCCTATTCACTGTACACAATAGTCCTAAATTGTAAGCTTTCGGAAAACACAGATGCGGGCAGTGTACTTTATTCATTTAATGTAGTATCACGAAGGATGAAGCAAAATACTTTCGAAACTTAATTAGTTTCCTTAAAAAATATTTATTTTATCAGAATAGTGTGTGGAAAGAAGTGTCATTCCCCCATAAGGCAACAAAATGTGCCAATATCTATTGAAAATAAATTCGGGTTCAGTCGAAACAAATGTTACGTCATGTCTCGAGGTACAACAGAGAGACAATTTTAATTATTTTTAGGTTCATTCGGGTTTCGTTGTAACTTTAAACCGACCCCGAACAGATTGTAAGTCAACGATACGAGAATGGAGTGTTTCGAACATTCTAGTAGTTCGAAGGAAGAACAATGATGTTGGAAGTAACTTGTAAAGTTCAGAAAATCGACAAACAGATCACTTTACAATCTTGGACTCTTACAACAGAGTTGTTGCCAATTAGTCGACTTAGTCAGTTATTTGTATTGATAGACAGAATCACATCCTAAACATTTCAAAGGCTTTACAGGGTTACTCGGTGAATCTAGTGCTAGTTGAGATGCTGAATTGAACTCATTGAAGCAAAAAAATGAGTCAAAAAACCTCAAGTCAAGAAACAGGCTATCAATTTTTTTTAAAAGTATTTTTTAAAGGCATACTTTCAATCAAATATCAACTTTGACATGTTAATTTTACCAGTGTTAACTATTTTTGTAAAGTTAGTTTTAATTTTCTAAAATTAACATAATATGGGAAAACTAATAGTTCAGTGTTTTTTTACCGCGAATAAAAATGTAAAAAAGTGAAATTGACAGTTACATTTTTGAATCAAAAATTAACATTGGCAAAGACAAATAAGACGTTTATTTAAAATATTATTATTAGCCAAACTATTATTAAAACATTAGAAAAAATGTCTCAGGGTTACGGGCGCACTGTCGGTGCTCCTCAGATCTTTGTGATTTAAAGCTGTGCATGGCACTGCAACTGTTATGAACAGGCGTGTAGATTACCATCAGGCGCAAGATTTGTTTGTCCCGTCACTTGATATTATTAAAAAAGATACATATTTGATCTTATACTCTATCGACTAAGAATTAATATGTCGTACAAAGTTTGGTTATAATAATCAAGTTATATAATTAAAAAAGGAGAAATATAAGTTAAAAAAAAACGAAAAAAACAAAAAACAATTATTTACTTCTTTACCTAGGACTAACAGAACGATAACGAAGCTACTTTTTTTCTACAAAAGTGTACAAAACCACCTCATCTACTTATTTAGCCATTCTAGTTCCATGAATATGCATTGCTCGCTCTTAAGGTAAATAACAACTGTGGACGCTAATCAAACAAGAAAGCTATGTGTGTGTCCGTTTACGGTGGTCCACCATTGTTCGGACCACCTTAGTGTCATTGTTGGTAATGTTGGTAGTATTGTGCGCATACGCAGTTTGCTCTGTCTTTTGTTTAAGCAACTTTCACAATTAACTTGTGGTTGTTGGAATCTAGCGGTTTTTTGGGCGTATTGTTTGTCACTTGGGTGTTGTGAGATGTTTAGTGGCGATAATGCCTCTAACTGTGTTCTAAAGTGACGAGTAACTTTAATAGGTGGTGTTAGCCGCACACGAGCAGGTTTTACGAGATCAATTTAGCGGGTATGAGGACGGACTCCGAATGAGCTGTGCTCTCCAAAACTGGCAGTCATTTATCTCTTTCACTATTCAACCTTATTAAAACCTTACTCTAAATTGCCTTGATAAACATTAGTAATGTTGTAAAGTCGCTGATCATTAGGAGATTATCATAACAGCTTTACGTCAGTTTTAAGCAGATGTAACTGTAAATAAATATGAACATTAGTTATCTTATTTTATTGGTATTTATTTCCATTCGTTTTTCCGATTTTTTTACTGACTTTAAAAAAAGGAGGAGTGGTCTTTTTGACTGTATTTTTTTTTGTTACGCGATAATGGCATTTGTGAACCGATTTTGATGATTCTTTTTTGTTGGAAATTTGAAGAAAATATTCCACCTCTAAGAGTGGCAAACTAGAGGATGAATCTGGTTTTGTGCTCTTTCCGGTAACCGATTTCAATAAGTCGGTTTTTTTGGTACTCTGTACTGAGCTCGTATAATTAAGGTTTGAGAAAACTCAGTAATCTGTTCAATATTAGCTAGTTATCTTTTTATATAATATCAAGTGACGGGACGAACAAGTCATGCACCTGATGGTAAGCGACACGCCTGTCCATAACAGTTGCAGATCTGAAGGGCACTGCCACTGCGCCCGTCACCCTGAGACATGAGTCACAAGTCCCATGTGCCTGAAACTTCACCAGCACCCTTACCCTTCAAAACTGTAACTTCGTAATGTTCACATTACTGCTTGACGGACAGAAATCAGTAAGTATTTTCCTAAAACCACTGACCAATCCATATAGACTCCACTGAGGTAACATTGAAATTATGATAATATTTGTTATTCTGCTAAAATCGTTGCAATAGCAGTTGAATTTCAATAGAGTCTCAGTGGAATGGTAGTGATGACATTCATTCATACAATCAATCATTAACGATCGATGTTTCCTTCCAAAATCTACCATGGAACAATGCATTTCTTAATTTTTATCCCGTTTAATTAGCAATTTAGTCTTCAAATCTAATATAATTATTAATTTTATGTCAAATAATTAGTACACTTTTTAGTAGATTTTGTGAAGATGTGACCTCCTTACATCGTCATCCCACTTTTTTATAGTCTTTTTTCCGGTTCTTGGCCACTCGTTTTTAAATTTTTAATCGTTCTTTAATACCTTTGCCTCGCCATTCTAATTTTGTTTCGTTCCATCGTCACTCCCTGTCCGATCGCGGCAGCGAATGCGTCTTCTCGATAATTTTATGAACCGTTCACCAGTTACCAAAATTCTCTTGTGCAATAAACATTTTAAAGATCACAAATATTAATATAACGGGAATAATATTTATAAAACTGGATTTATTACTACTATTACTTTACCCTTTTGAATTTTGAACTTTAAACTCGCTAAGCAAGATATGCGGAGGCTTCGGAAGCTACTACGCTCCTGGCTACATTACAATCTACAGAACATTCTAAGCGGTACCAGCAGCGGTACATGCTTTTCATTTGCATTCGTCCAAGGAAGTACTGCCACCTTATTTATTTCTGCTACCAAGCGGTTATGTGAGCATTGCTGTGTTCCGGTCTAGAAGGGCAAGGATGTTGGTGAAATTACAGGCACATGAGACTTGTCAACTTGTCTCGTGTGACGGACGCAGTGGCAGTGCCCCTCAATCTTTTAAATCGTTGCGATTTAAAGGTCTGAGTGATACTTCAACTTCTACTCGTTTGTCCTGTCACTGAGTATCATAAAAAAACAGCTACTGACAAGCTACTGCTCTTAAACTTCAGTTGAATACCTAACGTACAAAATCCTGTCACGGATATTATCACAGACCACATGGACATTATCGACATACAACTAAGATGATTTTAAATTAGCAGACTGGGGCCCAGGTCTCATGTTCACGGCTGACTGTGATGGTAAGGTAATATTAACGCAAACCATCTTAGTTTGAACTATAATTACAAAAGTCATTAATTGAATTACTTTATTTTTTATTATTATTTTAACTGCCTTCATGGCCGAACGGGTAAGGTTAACCGGACTGCCACGCTAAAGGTCCCAGGTTCGATTCCCGGGCCGGAAGAAATGTTTGTATGGCCTACATTTATTTCTCTCGTGAGTTTAGGTGTAATTTGAAGTGGTCTATGTGTATGTGTCTCCATGGCACCCGCGACACAGGGTTTCCCCAGTACGGGGCAATATTGAGTGTGTGCGTAAAACAAAGGTAAAAAAAAAAGGTATTTTAATTTCATACATCCAAACCCAAAACAAAAGCACTGTAAAAATGTGTAGTGTGTTTTTATTCCTTTACGTGTCTAGAATCGAATTTGGTTGTTGCTTTGATCTATTCAAATTAGGTGTACCTGTGCATTATATTATATACTAAATACATTATACAGCATTACAACCTCTTTACAATCACAATTTACTCCTACAGCTGTAATTATATTCACACTCGCTCATGCACTTACATATCAAGGTTATTTTAGATGCGCTATTTACACTTTACTATGTATATTATTATTTTCAATGTACCTACAACTTTACGCATAGTCGTTATATTTTTGTTTTCTAATAATTTAATCCCTCTCGTTGGTCCCTGATTGAAAACCAGCACCTCAGGAAACTTTGGCATATGCTGAGTCAGCGCCGTTTCACTTCTATGACAATCATGTTATGTTTTTTCTTTGCTTGCTTAACTGTATGTGTTATATAAGTGAATAAAGAGTTTATCTATCTATATAACCATCTATTTTTAGAATAGAATATTTTAATTTAGAAAAAGAAAATTAGACTTAGATCCGATAATAGTTTCATTACGACAACCTACAAACTCGACAATAACCTGTCATTATTTAAAAATAACAAATAAAGCAATTATTTTCAATAAAATGTTCAATTATTCTCATCAGTCATAACATCAAAAACAATGCCACAATTGGTCGTAATTATGCGGAGATAAACCAACCATCAAAGGGTAATTTTCAAACAAAAACAAGCAATATTTCATAGTATATTAATAACGTATTAATTAGAGGTGATGGTGAATTGGATTTTGTACTACATAATATACGTCCGATTCAGAATCGTTACATATATTTCAGATTACCTTTGTATTATCTAAAAATCATCATCAACATAATCAACCCATTTATACCTGACACTGTTGGGCACAGGTCTCCTCTCAGGCGAAGGTTCTCTCAATTGTTTGGGGAATTCACACGTTTTACGAGAGTTGTGAACCTTCTTCGACGTCCAAGTTCATAACGATTCCTACACTGAAAAGCTCAAGGTAAATTTCAAATTAAATTAAATTTCGTTCATAAATTCCCACCTCCAACAACCTCAGAGGTTTGAACTCAAACCTCTGCTTGAGAGGAGGTAGGTCGAACTATTAGGCCATCATAGCTTCCTATGCTATCGTGCTATATTAATGAAATAAAATATTTTTTGCAACCTTAAGGTCGCCTATGCAGTAAAGAAAGCTAAATATAGCTATTTAGCTATTTATAGCTATTTATATTGTAGTGCTTAAACGTTTATCATGTTAAGTTTTTCAGTAGCCTGTGGTGGGGCTGCTGGTACTGGTGGCGTTCTGGTGGGTTGTAATAGTGTAGCCTGAATAGCAGTAATAGCCTCCGTAGCCTCCGCAGCCTCCATACATTTTACTTAGTACGTTTAGCAATTCAAACGTTGAAAGTCCAGTTTATAGGTATTTATTCGGTTTTAACAAATTTATTATAATCTTTAAAATGTAAACTGTATAAATATAGCTAGTAAACTATACAAAAAGATAAATAGAGATACGTTCGCTACCGCGGTCGCGCAGAGATTGACGATGGAAAGAAACAAAATCAGAATGCGAGGTAAAATGGAACAATTCAAAATTTTAAATTTAAATATGAGTAGAAGAAGAGAAAACGATACGATAGGAATGGAGGTCACACCGTCACAAGCCTAGCAGTGAAGAGCAGTGAAGAGGTCTCGGGTTCGAGTCCCAGTAGAACCAGCTCGGAATAAGAATGTCTTTAATTCGAGTGTGTAGCATTTGAAATTTATTTTATTACTCTAGTCCTCATAGTGGAATCCCCTAGTTCGAATAGGCAACCGATGTTTTTTTATGTAAGTTGTAATTTCTGGTGGGTCAGGAGCATACTTCCCACATCACTCGTTCTGCTCTCGAAAATCTTTCATATGGGATAAATTCAGAATAAGTTAGGACCTGACTGGTAGAGGAGTCTAATAAGCGGAGAGTAGGTCGCAGAAGGAATAGCTCTCCAGCTGCCGACCCACCTAAGCCCCCGTGACATGGGACCATGAGCGGTAGACTTAGGGGAGTCCGTCACTCGTTACTGGTGGACCCAAGATGGCGGCATATGTGTTCCACGTATGCCTCTCAAGATTGCTGATGGGGAGATAAGAACTTTCCCCGAAAAGCTCGAACCCCATCTCGGGTTCGGCGCCCAGTCGAACAATTACCGTCGGAGTCGCGAAAGAATGCGTTAGCGTTCCTGTGATTCCGGCGCATGGTGAGGAGATGAAACACCTTCAGGTTTTAGTCGGTAGAAGTCCAACATTATTCTTCGCCTTCCCCGGGCGGAGGGTATTCATGAGGATTTCGATTTGATGGTAAAAACAAGGAGTGTAATATGCGGCTCATTATCTTAACTGCTGTGGCTGAACAGTTACCATGCTGGACTACAGCTTCGATTCCCGGGCCTGGAGCAATATTTGTATGGCTTACATTTATTTTTCTCATGAGTTTGGGTGCAATTTCCATCCCTGTGTCGCAGGTGCCATGAAGGGGCATGCTGGGGCTATGGAGTGTGAGTGCGTTACTTACTTACTATCTAAAGGTCACGGCCTATCCATAACAGTTGCATTGCCACTCAGAGCTTTACATCGCAAGTATCTGAAGGGCCCAGACACTGCACTCATCACCCTGAGACATAAATTGGCAAGTGAAATTTATAGATGCAAGATTATCATGATTTCTTTAGTTGATCCTTGATTTTTAAAGTTGTTTTGAATAATCACATTCCGGTCTAAAGGCTTCTTCGAACGATATAACCAAACAAATTGAAGCTATCATATACAATGTCTAAGATATCGAACAGAACTAATTTGCATACAACAAGAACCACTAAATAGGTTCTCACATAAATATGTGGAAAACGATTGTAACGGTACTTCTTATTTATATTTCTTATTTATATTATATTAATTTTAATATTATCGCAAAAACCAATCATAGGATTTGAAAGTGTTAAATTAAGTGAGACATCTTTTTTGTTGACTTTTGTTAAACACAGACAAAATGTTAAAACATTAATTAGTAACACGACTGCAAAAAATATAAAAGAGAAAAACAAACTCTATAATCCTGTTTGATCAATAATAAATACGCCAATAACCTATATTGTCTTGTAGAGCATATCAAGTATGACGCTTCGACTTTAGTTTACTCAAAACAAGCGCATAGAGTTGAAATATGAAGGTAGTAGAAGAAATTCGTTGACCTGCTAACCCGACTGTAGTTCAGCTGGCAGAGTGACACTAACGGTACAACTTGGTCGCTTCACGTCCTGTCAGGTCAAAAGAATTTTTCTTCGTGTTCGATCTTTGTATTAATAATTATAACAAACCATTTGTAAAATTGCAATTATTTTTTAAATTGTGATTTCGAACCTTACTTAAATGACTTAAGGTTTCAACAAACTTTATCAATTTCTCACTGTTACAACCGTATTTTGCAAGATTGTATCACACGTCACTTAACGATGATGTATGTGAGTGCATCCCTTTGTTAATCGTCATGTTATAATTCTTAACTAATCACCGTTGCAAAATCTAAACAGAAAAAAAATAACAAAAGAGCATCAACACGAACATCGAGTCAAAAATAAACAACAATACATCAAACAGGCACTCAACGTCCATTTCGAAGTTGGGGTCAGGAACCATTGTCTGCGAGTACAAAAAGTTTTAGAGTGGCCAGTTTACGTAGACACTTGTTGGTTTGTATCTTGAAGATGGTGTTTGATTAGATTGAAGGTTAAGTGAAACAGGTTGCAGTGTAAAGATGGAAATGGGTGTTATAAAATAAATAGATAGACGATGATAGACATCGTTAAAATATGGCCAGGTCAAAATAAACATGTATAGGGTAAGGTGTATAAAGAAAGAGTAAAACTCTGTAGTCGTAGTAGGTAACTACTCCACTAGCTAACAGACGTAATACTAGATCTGAACACCTTTTCGAATAGGAATATTTCGACTCATCCGTAGAACAAAGACCTATGTGCAGGACTACTTGTTCTCAGGACATAGTACATTTCGTTCGTTCTTCTTCGCTGTGGATGTCAGATCGACCGTTGTTCGAATTTATATTTCCAAAATGAAATAAGATATATAAATTTACAAAACACCTTGACGCAGGCCTTAGTTTGAATAAGGAAATTGTTCTCGTAACGTACTTATTCTCTTTTCGCCATATAATCATATCGGACTCTGTTTTTTCGATTTGGACGTACAGTTCTGAACAACCTTCTATCAATGGTTTATTGTGTCTTCTACAACATTAAAGAATGTGAACAAAATTGTGTAAAGATTGGGTTTGCAAACATTCCATGCTGAAACGTCTATGGGGGTCTACATCCGTCCGAAACATTTATTGTCAAATAAATAATACTCGACCAAATTAAAAGCGCATGATGCGAATGAAGCTTCATAATTGATATTGTCTTTTAAGTCAGGTATTACTTATTTGACAGTAATTGTTTCCGATGGATGCCGGACGCAGGACGAAAGGAAACTTCCTGACTCAGCATAAATACTATAAAGCATGACATTTACACTATTCTAAAACGCTATTTTTTCTGACAGTACTTTAAAGCGCTATTTTTTCTCTACCAGTATTCAAAAGCGCTAGTTTTCCACCAACACCTTAAAGCGCTATTCTTTCTGCCCGTATAGTATTGTGTTATGTCCTACATTGTTCCAATTCAAATCTGATAATCAATTTCGAAACCCATACACGTTTAGTGATTCGAAAAACAAATGAACATTGCGTAGATTTCGAACACTATGACAATCAATGTGAAAATGTATTTACACTATATTGTACATTGGTTGTAATGTTCGCACAATATATTGGCTGTTGTATATCTATGTAATGATGGCCAGAAGAAATGAGTGACACGTTTTTAATACTTTTACATCTTTAATAATTAACCCGTAGTCTTTAGGATGCCCCGCAAGCGGTCGATAAGTTGCATCCAGACTATACAAAAGCGAGTCTATAACTAAACAATTCACAATTCTCAAAGAGCCTTTAGGTGCCTAGTTATAATGGTGATGTGAAATTTTAAAACGCATGTCAGAGGTTAAGCATTATCTTATGTTAATGTATAGTCGACCGCGGTGTAAATCAATTATGGTACCTGACCCGATGAGGTCATAGACCATTAGTGTTGTACGTGGAAAAGTAGTAACAATATCGATTTGACTCAATATTTTCGATTATAATTTCATGTTCGTAGTAATAATCGAAATTAAGTGGTTTACTTTTCAACTGCGGTCGAAATTACGATAACGTACAATTTTAGATAAATAATGAAATGAAAATCGAAGAATATGAAGTCGTTAAAACCAAAGATCAACAACAAATACATAGAAAGATTCTTTTTTTTATAATATCAGTGACAGGATAGACAAGTCAAGCTACGCACCTGTCCATAACAGGCGCATTGCCACTTAGAACTTTAAACAGCAAAGATTTGAGGTGCATTGCCACTGCGCCCGTCACTCAGAGACATAAGTTGACAAGTCTCATGTGCCTGTAATTTCACCAGCACCCTTACTTACCCTTCAAAATCGGAACATAGTAATGCTGACATTAATGCTTGGCGGCAGAAATGGGTATGGTGGCAGTACTTCCCTGGGCGAACACTTTCACAAGGAGCTCTACTGCTACTAAACTTCTTGAGGTCCGTTGGTTCGTTCCGTGGATTAGTTGGCATGGCGTCTACACGGTTTGCTGGGAGACGTTGGTTCGAATCCAACCGGATCGAAGTGAAATCATCTATGTGTTCGATCTTTGCTTAATAATAATTATAACAAACTAGTGGAGTAATTTACACAGGAAATAATTGAATTATAGTGGTGGTCAACATCCTGACATTTAATAAAACTTAATTACAATAAGAATCTAGGTTTCTCATCCATATTTTCATTATCCTTTAGAAGGTGCAACAAGAACAGTCGAATAAACGCAAAGAAAAATTCATTCAATACGGCTGAATTCGAACCAGCGTCTCTTGCCACACTACGGCTACCGTTCCTACCAACTGATCAACAGATCGAGTTAGCAGATCTTTCAAATTTCCATGTCCATTTTTCGGATCCACAGAATTTTTCTTCGCGTTGTCCACAAACTACAAATTACTTCGGTTTTATAATTGACAATTAGACACCATCACATACGTTTCTCTGATCCCAAAGTAAAACGGAATGCCACAAACACCCAAACCCGTGACAATACAGAAAAGTTATTTTGTCTACATTGACCCGGCCAGACCTCAAAAATAGCGACACTATGAAAATCGATGTGAAAGCCTCTCTACCATGGAAGTTATCATGTTCGGTCTTTGCGTCAATAATAATAATAATAATTTATTGGACTGGAATATAATAACGCACACACTCAACATATAACAATAAACAATAATAATAAACTAGTGGAGTATTTTCAAAAATCATGGTAGTAAAAATAGCATGACATTCAATAAAACAAATATTGCAATTACTACAACTAGTATTAGGAGAACCGAAAGTTACAGATATTGCGACATTAAAAGCAGATTTATTACAAATAATGGCGTAGAATCGAGAGCGAAGCCGCGGGCAATATCTAGTCAATAATATCGTCTGTGTTGTGATGTTTAAAGAACTAATTTTCGTCAAAATATTTAAATTACGTCCATTAGTGTTGTAAGAAACGATATTACTCAAAGTGTTTGCTATCAATATTATCGATATTTCTCATTATCGATAGTATTCGGCTAACAAGCTTTATCGCAACTTGTAGTGACTATAATACTAAATTTTGAACTCAGTATCGATTGACTAATGACATATTTATCGATAGCTAGATAGATACTACTGGTGTCTATTGGTGTGCAACTCTATACCATAAGTTCGATTCCCGAGTCTTTACACCTATTAATGTTATGTAAGCTTAAAATGCAAAATTTATTGTTGCTTAAGGCTTTTATAATGAAATCTAATGTGTATTGTTTATGTGGACTATTTTTGCGCTTTCTAATTTTTTTAATGATGTGTTGTGATATCATTCCTAACTTTTTGTTGCGACAAGCCGCATTAAGGGGTTCTTTAATATGTACCTATTTTGTTTCATGATATCAAGTGACGGACGAACAAGTCGTGCGCCTGGTGGTAAGGACATGCTTGTCCATAGTAGTTGTAATGCCACTCATAGTAAATTGTAAAGATCTGATGGGCACTGTCAATGCACCCGTCACCCTGAGATATAAGTTGACAAGTCTCACGTGCCTGTAATTTCACCAAAACCATTACCATTCAAAATCGGAACGGCATTGGCAGCAGAAATACGTAAGTCGGCAGCATGCAAAATTTTAAATACCTATATCGTACTGGTCGTTTAGAGAATAAGAGAAATTCAAATGAAGGAAACCGACATCGAAACCAACAATATGTTGACCTTTATCATAAAAAGCAGTAATATGAACAATTACTGCTTACAACACAAATAAGTGAGATCGACAGACACGGATAACCCATTGTTTGTCCAAAATATGAAACACCTTTTTCTGATAAGTTGCAAGGATTGCTTCCAATTTCTTAATATCTTTACATACATATTCTTAAAAATAATCATTTATATCGTTAAGTCGTAAGTAATATCGATAAAATTACCGGAAACCGGGTCTTTATAACAAAAGGTTTTGCCTTTTATATTTTGCGTAGGTAATTAATGTACATAACTTTTTTTGACTACTTAACTTTTTTTATGATATCAAGTGATGGGACGCGTAAGCGACACGCCTGTCCATAGCAGTTGCAGTACCACTCAGAACTTCAAACCTCAAAGATCAGAGGAGCACTGCCATTGCGTCCGTCACGCTTTTGTTGACAAATCCCATGTGCTTGTAATTTCACCAACACCCTTACCATTCCAACCCAAAACGCGTATACGTAAGATGGCAGTACTTCCTTAGACGAACTTACTCACAAGAGCTCTATATATTATATGAAACAAATTTATATTTAAGCCGAATTATTGCCTTAAAGGTTGTTCTACAAAACGTGTATGATAGATAGAATAAAATACTTAGCATATTCTTAACAAAATTCTTCATAATCATTCCAATAGTTCCGTTTAACGCCGAAGTTTAAATCATTAACAATAAACAACTTGTACCAAAAAATCAATAGAAGCCGAAGTAATCAAAATTTTCCACACAATACAAATGACCACAAAAATAACAAGTTTACTCAGATGACTTAGCAGTTTTCTGTATGTCTGTCGGTACAAAGGTGTACGGTCGTCAAAACAGCTACCGAAATCACAAAGGAGAATTTTATTGCTGCGTACGCGCCGCCGACTACAATAGCCACGAGATGACGGAGCGATTTCTACTATCATAATCTAATAAATTGTCAGATTGTGTACAGATTTGTATTAAAGGAGCGTCAGCAAATAAAATTTTCTTTCGCATAAAAATTGTAGTTAGCTAAAATATTATGACAAGACGGTTACGAGTGAATGTCCGCAGGCAGTCGCTACCAGAAACGATGAAGTTAATACCAATAATTATCTCAAAATATGTATCTAGTTCTTAATTTATTCGAGTAGCGCAGTTGTATGTGAATTTAATTATAAGCGGATTGATGACTTTCATTTGTAATATTTTAAATATAATTGACAGAGAAAGGGGAATCTTCATTTATCTTTTTAAGTTAAAATAAAGTCTATTTCATGGGTTGATAACTAATAAGAAAATCGTAAATAAAGTTTTGTAGTCATAAAAAATAATTGATGAGAAAATCTTTGGCACATTGATGTATGTTTTCGGCTAATTTAAACGGTAGGAAAGGTGACGCTATAAAATTAATTAAAAATAAGTTTCGGTAGTCCCTGTTGTGGAAGACCACTTATCATATCTATAATAGAACCGGCCCACCGTTACTTTATGGAAAAAATATTTTAATCTAATACTTTGTATATTCCTCATCTGACACAATGCTAACAAGATCGGCAAATCATATTAAGAGATATAAGATAAACATATAGCACTATTTTAGTTTAAACAAATTCCCTGCTCACTAAAACCTAATCCTGACATGTATAAAATGTGTAAGAGTGCCGACCGAACACCTGTCATGAGGGAAGAGTTTTGGCCGAAGGATCTCATATATATAGCTCATCCTGGCGATGATTTAGAGATGGATATATTTAATTGTAATTTTAAAAGACTTTGCAATCGAATGCTACTTTCTCTCTTTCATAGTTACAGCCATTTCATTATGAGAGGAAGAGTGTAGTGTATCCGAATCGTATTATATCTTGCACCGCTTACACGCTCTATCTCCCTCTCTCTCGTATGGTCTTGTAAGTGCTACGCATGTTTGGGTTCGGATCCCATCCTCGTCGCCAAACTGTTGTGTCTTGGTAATAAACACAACGGAACTACATTAATACGGGATTTATTTCGGCACACACGTTACAGCTCTTACAAGACCATACGAGATAGGGAGAGGGAGAGAGAGTGTGTGAGAGGTGCAACATATAATACGATTCAGATACACTACAGTAATTCTATTCTATTTAAAGCTACAGTTTTATTATGATTAAGTAAATTTTATTAATATATTGTAACAAAATTATTTACTCATGATTGGTCATGCTGTAATGTTTAGGTTTATATTCCAGACTAGAACTATCAATAATGTTTAAGCTTTTGTTAAGGAGTGAACGTAAACTATTTTGTACAGCTAATAAATAAATATATCGGCGATTCCGCGGCCGGTTACCTGACACCAGGTTGCGTCACACGTCGCCGACAAGTACATACATGTAGATTAGTTAGAAATAGTGTTTTATTATATTGCATGTACGTTAATCTTTAAGTTACATATTATACGGGTCATGCCACAGCCTGAAATAAATAAATAAATGATACAATGTTTTTAATACATCTTTTATAAATGAGTTCAAAAAAGGAGGAAGTTCTCAATTCGACGGTAATTTTTTTTGGCTTCTTCATCAGATCTGATGTGATCTCATTTAAATTTGAAGAAAATATTCCTCTCTATGGGTGACAAACTAGGGGATGAATGACTTTTGAGGTCGGTTTTAGTACTCTGAACAGTTTTTCTTCTTATCTTATCGATGGCATACGCTTTAATGCTTGACATCGTGGTGAAAGGCTTTGCCAATCGGCGTACGATACTCGCAGAGTGTTGCCCAGGTTGATCCTGACGTACAGGAAAGGAATACGGTACCGGTACGTCGGGGAGGCTGCTTTCGTGCATCCCTTAATTATTTTTTTTTTAATTAGGTATACAATCTTAATCTCTACTGGTATACAATCTACTTTTATCTCATCTATAAATAAAAATTAAACATCATATCATTAGACTAAATTGTGCCTTTTCGTAAAATATATTAAATTATAATATATTACTGTTTTTGCTATCTCTACACCAACGTGATTGCTAGTTACGTTTAAAAACATGACCGCTTAAATATTAACAAAACGAGTATCCCATTGTCAGTATTAAAATAATTTGGCAATCCTGACGTCTTATAATAATATTGTCATTAACCGAACAAAAATGAAAACCCATTTTTTGTAACTCACTAATCCGTAAGTTTGAACAATACGTCTTTGTCGGCATATTTCGACTTGTTAAAGACCTTTACACTCAAAATAGTTTTTTAACTTTTTAAAATGAAACATTGTTGTCATTATCGTGACCTCGTGGTTTGAGAGAGATCTAGGAGTTTCTTTTCTTTTCTTTTTGATACCAAGTAACGGGAGGAACAAGTCGTTCGCCTGGTTGTAAGCGAAACGCCATGCAGCTGCAATGCCACTCAGAGCTTTAATAGCAAAGATCGGAGGGGCACTGCAACTGCGCCTGTCACCATGAGACATGAGTTGATAAGTCCTACGTGCCTGTAATTTCAACAGTACCATTAACTTCGCAACGAAATTATGCTCACATTACTGCTGGGCGGCAGAAATGGGTAAGGTGACATTACTTTCTTGGACGAACTCATTCACAAATACTGACTCGTTTGTAGGTAAGTACCACTTGCAATTGATTACAAAGTTATACATTTTACCAGTTCTCTATAGTTTTTCGATGTCGAAAGATGGTACAATGTACAGAATATTTCTATATAACAATATACCACGCAAAGCGCTGAGGCATGATAATAATAACGCACACACTCAACATAGCCCCGCTCTAGGGAAACCCTGTGTCACGGGTGCCATGAACACACACATAGACAAACACAAATTACACCCAAACTCACGAGAGACACAAATGTAGGCCATACAAATATTTCTGCCGGCCCAGGAGTCGAACCCGTGACCTCTGCGTAGCAGCATTGTAACCGTTCGACCAAGGAGGCATGCTCCATAAGACGGCAACGCTTTTCAATTTGTTAACGTAGCGAACTTAGATTTCACACTGTTGCTACGTTCGTTTTCAATGTGGTTCAAGTTATGAGCTTTTACTCTTAGGGGTCACTGTATTTAATATATGAATAACATCAATTTATCACATAAATTGTGCGTTTCTTTTATTGCACTGACTTTAAGCTTTTTCTGATCAAGGTCAAGTCGATTCTGCCTTATTTTGTAGAGGATAAAGTTAAAGCTGCATTGCTCGCTTTAAAGTAGCACCGCGTCGCGTTGCGTTGCGTCTCGGCGATATGAATCAAGTCATAGAACAGGCGGGTCCCTAAAGCGACCGTGCTGTGACGATGCGACTTTCCTCACCTTTTCTCTGGTTCCTGGCCACTTGTTTTAAAATTTTGAATCATTCTTTAATTCCTTTGCATCATCATTCTCATTTTGTTTCGTTCCGCCGTTACTCTCGGCTTGATCGCTGAAGCGAGCAGTGCTGCTCGTCTAGGTCTAATTTTGACCCGTTTACCAGTTACCAAAAATCTCTTGCGATAAACATTTAAAAGATCACAACAAAACTTTAAAATATTTTTTTACAAAACTGGATTTATTTCCACTACCTCGTTTCCCTTTTGAATTCTGAACTTTAAATTCGCTAAGCAAAATGTGTGGAGGCTGCGGTGGCTACTATACTCTCCAGGCTATATTACAATCTATAGGACATGCTTAAGCGGTGCCAGCAGTGCGTAACAACCGGTCAGTGCTAGGAGGAAAACATTTACAACTTGTGCGCGCTTGTGCACTGCATCCGACTCGTATTTGTTCCAAATCCAAATCTAGAAAACTCGTATCCACTTCGTATGTCCCTTGAACACTTTGAATTTGACAAAATACGAATATCGCTTGTACACCTAGGAATAAAATGATCCCTGTAACATTTTGGAACGTCATTTCTCGGATTCGGAAATTATACGAATCGGACGTAATACGCAAACGCTTTTTATGTGTAAATTTAAATTCAAAATATCGTCATTGGAAAGCACACTAAAACCATCAAATTAGTTAAACACTGTTTATTACTGATATGCAAAGCAAATTCTACAGAGAAGAACTAGTAGAAATTCTTTGTGTTGTACACATTTTGGTGAAATTACATTCATATAAGACTTGTCAATTTCTGTCTCAGCTTGATAGGCGCAGTGGCAGTGATCATCAGATCTTTACGATTTAAACCTCTAAGTTGCACTGCAATTGCTATGGACAGGCGTGTCGCTTTCGTTGTCGCATTCCGTCACCGTAATTAGAAGAAATATAAAAGTGCACATGTAAAAAGCTGGAAACGTTAAAAAAAACGAATACATGTGATTTAAATCCAACAAAATAATTTAATTTTCAACGTGTATTAATTGTGAAGTTGGCTGATGATGATACGTGAGCTTATGACTTGATCCCCACAAAAGCTAGATGCTCACATCAATCACCTGCCTACAAAACAATCGTGCGCGCTTCGTCAGGAGTTTCATATTGATGACAGATTGTCAGTAAGACAGAGTTATTGGATGTAATGCGATGGTAATATCGCCTGTCATGTTCTTTGTTTGCCTTTAGTTAATGTGGGGTTTGACCTTGCGGGTGAAATAGACGTGACTTGGGAAAACGTATGGGTACACCTTTAGTAGTAGGTACTATTTAAATTATAATATTTAATAACAAGTCGGGTAACGGTTTTGGAAATTTTATTTTATAAATGATTGCTCTATAAAGTTGTCCAAACGATGTAATTAGTCGGACTAGAGGTTCTCGTAAAAGAGTTCGTCCAGGAAAGTACTGCCACCGTGTTTTAAGCATGAACAAGTCGTGTCCCTGGTATTTTGGTTATTATCTACTGGATATAATTACGAGTTTGTGTTTTACCTATAGGGCTAACACCACTGAGCGAGACTTGCACGACAGCGACATAAAGCGCAAGATCTCTAAGGAAGAATAGCGGTATATCGCGCTTTACATCGCTCTCAAGCGAGTAGCGCTAGCCCTACTGCAAAGGTATAATATAATGTTATTGTATTTTTTTAACATATCAAAATGACGAGACGAACAAGTAGTTTTTTTTTTATACATGACAGGCAAATGACTCCACTCCATCTGATGTTAAGTGGAAAGTGGTATCCAAACGCGAAGGAACCTAGTGCAGCGATGAAACCCTCACAGCACTAGCCACCTCCACCCTGCCTGCCTACAATATGCCTCTTCACGCCTCGTTTGAAGGACCCCATATCATAAGAGGGAGGGAAGACATGTGCCGGAAGGGAGTTCCAGTGTGCACTTGGTGATAAGCGACACGTCTATCCATAACAGTTGCAGTGCCACTCTTAGCTTTAAATGGCGAAGATATACGCCACTGAACCCGTTATCCTGAGACATATAAGTTGATAAGTCTCTCGTGCCTGTAATTTCACCAGCACCCTTACTCTTCCAAACTAGACCGCAGTAATGCTCACATTACAACTTGGCGGCAGAACAAATTAAACGTTCTGGTATACGTGGTCAGTGGTTGGTATGAACATTGTCTTGTAGCATTCAAATATATCCATGGGCTTTCTTCAATAGTTAGCAAAGAGTAAAATCCATTAATTAAGAGCCTATAAGGGTCAACAGCCTATTTGAAACCTTAAATGTAAAAAAAAGATAAGAATAGGTCAGTACAACTGACACTAGTCCATTTACATTGATAAGATATTCTTAATTTAAAATTTAACACCACAGTATCTTCACACGCGTGAGATAAGTGCCCCACCTCACTATCGGAGTTTTAGCATAAAATGTAAAGTGGAGTTCAATGTGGCATGAAGTTTTCAAAGCACTCTGAGAGTAAGGTTCGTTATATTTAAACAATGTGAAAGTAGCGAAACTATTCTTTGATAAAACACAAATACTTTGGAGGTTTGAAAATTGGTGAAAATTTTGTCTCAACTATACCGTCCTTCTTATCATAATTAACGTAATCGACATTTTTAGTGAAGTTAAGTTATTAACATATCTGGAACCAGCTAAACGAGATCTATAACTCCCTATAATCGGTTTTTTAATATCTTATTTAGTTTTATTTTCCAATAAAAAAGATGCTAATATCTGAAAAGTTACTGGAATGCAGGTTAGTATAGAATATAAATAAGAAAAGAAATATGAATTCTGAGTAAAGCTAGGAAGTACGAAATCCTGATTAATATAAATAGAGTGGTGGTCTGTAATTTAGGCTAAAACTTCTCTCTAGAGGAGACCACTGACAGCAGTAGCTCGGCGTCGAGTTGATGCTGAGCAGGAGCTTCAGTTTCTAACCCGAAAACCAGCCTGACTTTCGAAGTGAAATATAAAATCCTGTCTATACATTTATATATATTTTAATTGGTACCCTTGGTATAATAAAGCCACATGAGTCAACTTATATCTCTAGGTAACGGGCGCAGTGGCAGTGCGCCTCGGATCTTTGCGACTTAAAGAACTGAGGCACTGCAACTGTTATGGACAAGTGTACAGCTTACCATTAGGCGCACGACTTGTTCGTCCCGTCACTTAATATTGTAAAAAAAGTTACGTGGAAGTAAGATTTTATAACTCTTTATTTAAGCATTAATAGTTATTAATTTCGTTTGTAGAATATTTAAATTACATTATTATAATACCTATTACATTATTATATATAAGTCCTTTGAAGGATTTCGGGAATATATATGCCGTGCCTATTATCACGCAGAATTTCCACTTAGACAGTTACGAGTCAGTGCAGTAAATAGAAACATTCGGCTTCAATAACTCCACATCAAGTATAATTATTTATTAAAATTATAATAAGTATAACACGTCTTTAGGAACATTTATTTTAAACATTTAACTACCAAGGCAGCTAACAGCTAATTTTAATGATAACCGAAATGGTCATTACGAAAGTGAAATATGTTAGGGCAAAGGTTAATTCATTAAGGAAAGAAATATTTTGTTATGAAGCTCACTGGATGTGGACTTTAGTGATACGATGCTAAGTGCTCAATAAGTAAAAGTTAGTTCTTTTATTTTCTCAATTGTTTATATAAGACTAAAGCAATATATGCTGTATTTCACTAATAACTGTACTGTGTAATATCAACACCTTCAGAGCTGGACTCACCTACGTCCAAAACGTTTAGGACCACAGACTGGACGTGTTTACGACCAAATGCTGAACACGTCTACGTCCAAACGCTGGACACAACACCTCCAAAGAGTATAAAGTCCAGATCTCCTTTACCAGTGATTGTATTGACTGTTTTGACATATTCGTTTATTCAAGACGCTTTCTCTTCTTGTAAAAAAATAATTCTGTATCTTAATTGTACACTTTTTATATTACCTATACGTTTACGTTTATTCATAAAAACAAAATACGAATGAAGTTACAACACATTTATTTTAAATGTAAACAATCACTTTGATTCTAAATATGTCCAGTGCTATCGTTCGGGGTATGCTGAACATTGACAAGTGATGTAGTAAGTGAAAAGAGTCTCAATAGTGCAATGTTTTCGCTAAGAATCGAATTCCCGAGGCAAGCATTCTACCTAGTAAGCTTCTCTGCTTGTAATGTAATGTCCGCTTAATTTTTAATCTTTAAATAAAACTTCTTACATTTATAATTACCAAACAAAAGCATCTAATTGTACTCATGCAAAAAAATCCTAACCAGAATAACCTTTGCAACAGCAAAGGTCTTAGGAACACCTAACCTAGAAGTTTCCATGAGGTTGTATGGGTCAGACAGCAACCCGTCAAAATTAAAGCATTGTTGAAAAAACCACTTGTCAAAATTCGCATAATATAAGATTAAGGCTTAACGGTATTCGTAGAGTTAAGTTAGACGAGATTATTGGCCAGCGCGAAGGTATTTTAGGTATTGATTATTAATGAGGGATCTAGTAGGGAACAAAATTGAATTCGCGAGACAAAATTTTGCCAAAATTTTGATATACAATGTGTACGTTTGTACAAAATCGGACCTCTGTACAAAAACCAAAATATAAAAAAAATATAGAGTTGATTGTTGCCTTGATTGCAGCTAAGAGTACACCAAATTTGATGCTAAAAATTGTATGCCAGTTATGATAATAACGGTTCAATGAACAAAGAAACAGTAGAGTTTCTTGTAAAAGCATTCTTCCATTATTCTTCTGTGTTCCGGTTTTGGAGGATAAGGGTGCTGATGAAATTACAGGCACATGAGACTTTTCAATTATGACTCAGGGGTGACAGACGTAGTGACAGTGTCCCTGAGATATCTGCGATTTAAAGCTATGAGTGGCACTGCAACTGCTGTGAACAGGCGTGTCGCTTAACTTCACAGAGAACTAGACAGAGAGAGAACTAACAGACGATCACTTCTTATCATAAAAAAATTGTCAAGCATGACGTGCCCTACCTGTGTAGTAATAGTATTTGGTCTGGTATTTTTGTTCCCTATTTTTTTCTAGTGTGCAATAACGATTATTTTGTATAAATTGTAATGTCTTATTTCTTACAAGAGACCCGTAATCATTACTGTAACTATTATCTAAATAATAACTCCTAATTACGTTAGACTTGTTATTGGTGGGTGTAAAACCAGTAAATTAGTTTACTGTCGAACATTTCTCGCAGCGATCGACACTCACTTTCCCTTTCCGTGTTCGAGTTAAAACCGTGTTAACTTATGAGTTATGGTGTGGATTCACAGGCAAAAGTACTATATGGAGGAATTTTAAGGGAGTTTCATTCTTGCACAAAGTGAATTTGAATAAATTAGACGCTCCAATTTGCATGTAACCTAAGAGCGGTTACACAGGGCGACTTTTAGCAGTGATGCAAACGCGATGCAGTCGCTAATCGTCTACCTTACATATGCACGCGTATTCGCATCAATACAAACGCGCGATTGCATCGACGTAATCGCCTATAAATCGCAAGTCTAGCGTTGGCGTGTGTAACCACACTAAAAGTGCCCCAAATGTATCTTTACTCTTGTAATGACACATTTTGTTGACACATTGAATAGATTTTGTGTTAAAGTAGAGTAGGTAGTTAATACCGCACCTTTGATGTAATGAGGCCACATCTGGGAAATAACTTTTCCTGAAAGATGTTTAAAGAGTCTACGGAAGAAATTAGTCGTTAACTTTTTGTGCTTAAATAGGAAAATTGTAACATTTTATATTCACGTAGATAGAGCCTTCGTGGCCGAACGGTTGCCACGCTGGACTGCCACGTATTTCTATATTTATATTTTTATTTTATATTTTTATAGTCTGTAGTATATTTGTATGGCCTACATTTGTTTATATCGTGAGTTTGGGTATAATTTGTGGTTGTCTGTCTACCTATGTGTGTGTCCATGGCATCCGCGATACAGGATTTTCTCTAGTACGGGGCTATGAATGTGTATGTTAAGTGTGTGTGTTAATAGATCATTTGTTTTTATGGCTTTTATATTTACAAGAAAAGCACTTTTGATGTATGATCGGAACGGTACGATATTACCTGAAAATTTGTTGTAGGTCCTTGTAAATCTGTTCTAGTGATAAGCTCATCTTTGTATACGTCCTTTGTAACATGTGTTCTATGTGTTTTTCTTTAGGCAATAAAGAATGGATAAATAACTTAGGGCTGAAAAGTTTAAAATTTACTTGTTAATGTTAACTAAATTGTCTATTGTAGCTTGTTATAATTACTGAAGGCTAAAAAGTTCAATATTTACTAATCAATATTAACTAAATTGATAGTAGTTAATGTTAGGTAAATTATCTGTTATAGATTCTTGTAGTTACAAAAGGTTAAAAAGTTCAAAGTTTACGAGTTAATATGAACTAAATTACTCCCAATTACCGTTAACTAAATTATGTGTTGTGATTTTTGGAACTACTAAAGTCTAGAACGTTCAAAATTTACTACTTAATCTTAACTTAAGCGTCGATACTACCTCAACTGGAATTCAAATTTTTCCCGTGCTAATACGATTAATTTTGCTTGGGTCGTGGAACACTGGTTTTATTTCAGAATTTATTTTTTTACCAACGAAGTTAAAACCATTTGAAAAATGTATATCGCATACTATACGTGTTCTGCTTAGTTCTGTTGATGTAAAAAAACATTAGTATTTGTAAAGTACCTCTTAAATAATAAGGTTTTCTTGTAAAATTTCGAAATAAATTTCTGTTTTTTCTATCGTGAAAATTTCTCGTAAAAAAATTAATTCTGAAATAAAGCCAGTGTCCCTGCCACTCGACTCGCGCAATAAAACTGATTCAGTACGGGAAAATTTTTAATTCGAGCTGAGGTAGTATCGATTAGACTTTTTAGTGAGTTTTACCTTTAAACCGACGAAATAATTTGTTCTAGATTCTTGTTTACAAGTACTTAAAGTACTTGTAACGCCTAACCTGCTCTCGAAAATGATTTCACGCGAATTATATCACGTGAGCATGACCATCGCGCTCATGATATACTACGTAGTCATTTTACGAAAGAAAGTTTCTCTTCTTTGACGACTTTTCTCTATTATGCACTCTAAACTTTAGTCAGTATGAGAATTAGGTAAATTAATAATGTAATTTAACCACTGGTTGAGATTTATAAAATGTTATTGTGAAGTTAGACTCTTTGTAAATAACATAGTGTACAATTTGCAACAATAACAATAAAGCACACACTCATATCCCTTGAAAGAGTTCGTTCAGGGAAGTACTACCACCTTAACTATTACTGCCGCCAAGCAGTAATGTGAGCATTACTACGTTCCGGTTGGGACGAGGGTGCTGGTGAGATTACAGGCACATAGGACTTGACAACTTATGTCACAGGGTGACGGGCGAAGTGGCAGTGCCCCTAAGATCTTCGATTTAAAGCTCTGAGTGGCACTGCAACTGTTATAAATAGGTGTGTCACTTACCACCAGGTTGTTACCGACTTGTTCGCCTCGTCACTTGATATTATAAAAAAACAATACCGCGCGTGCCATGGACACACACATAGACAACCACAAATTACACCCAAACTTACGAGAGAAATAAATGTAGGCCATGCAAATATTTCTCCCAATCTGGGAATCGAACCCAGAACCCCTGCGTGACAGACCAGTATGGTCACCGTTCGGCCACGGAGGCAGTTGCGTAATATATAAAGAATTTCGATGCATCTCTTCAAATTTATATAAAACAAAAGTTTATGAAACATCTTGTCAGATTAAGTCGACATCAGCTCATGGACTGTCCTTAATTGAATTATATGAGTGGTTAATATAAATTCTACTCTTAGAGGAGACCAGTGCCCAGAAGTGAGACGTATATGGATTATGATATATGACATTGTTATACAAACTCACAAAAAGTTACCAACTTGAAGGTCAAATTTTTAAGCTGTCTTAAAATTAAATTAGCATAACAATGTTGCTTGAACTAGATACAGGAATACTATATGATAGTCTTTGTACAAAATTGTACTTTAAAGTATTTGTAACGTACTCATTTGCTTGTTAAAAGTGACATTTTGCATAGCTCTAATGGGAGTTGACTGTACTTTAAACATACAAGATATCCCTGATTACAAGTACTTTGTCTCCATTTCAAAATACCAAGATTCTATCTTCAAACTATTACCAACAATAAGGAACAAAGTTGCAAAAACAATACGCACTCACCGATACAAAGTATGGTCTCATCCTTAATCTTCGGCTATATCTGTTTACAAGCTAACAGTAAAAGGAGTTACGGACAACTTATAGGGGCATACTAAGATATAGAGTTACGAAATGCGATATTCGGATCACCTCCCTCCTGGGCATAATCTACCTTGGCACACTTGAAAGAAGCAAGGAGAGCATACAAAGGTGGGGTTATAGCTCTGAGAGCACATGTATTTGTGGTGTCTCTCCCCAGACTATGACACATCTTTTGTTTTGTCCTGTGTGCCCTTGCACCTGCACACGCGAGGACCTGTACAATGCCACTGATAATGCCGTGTCAGTCGCTGAGTACTGGTCTTCACAAATATAAAAAAAAGTCAGAGTCGACACGCAAAGAAGAAAAATGACACACTTCTATTATGAGAGCTGGGTCTGTAGATTCCGTCATTATTCGGATGAAACTCTTTCAGAGGAAATGGGGACTACAGACGTCAAGAAAATCCTACAATTCTTTTATTCTCTTTATCTTGGCACCGAATCGTAATAAGTGGTGATGATAATATACCTATTAATTGCTGATGTAGCAGAGATGAAGTGCTGTGCGTTACTGAAAAAAACACTCTAATAATACTAATAATTGTGCCATTGCCAGGAAAAAGTACATTCTCATTAAAAAAATTAAAATCTATTTATAAGGTATATATATGCATTTATTGCTATGGAAGAGCGGTGCCTCCTTACACAGGCTTGATAAGCTTATTAGGAGGTACCATCCACTGTTAATGTAAAGTTAATTGTATTACTGAAATAAACATTTATTTATTATTTATTTATTATTTATAAGGTCATGCGACAGAGTAGAATCTAAAATAGATAGCCCAAAAAAAAATCCCACTACTCACGCTTAATTACATTTCATGTTGAAAACTACATCTTTAATAACGTATTTGTCAATTGATTTAAATTTTTCCAACGTCTATTCATGTATAACATAATTTTTAAAAGTTACTCTCATACATAAATTGTGGAGCAATACTTTATTTTAAATGGTTTATTTATACACCATAACTTAATATTTCCATTCTAAAAGAAAAGTTCTACTGACATTAAAAGTACGCTAACAATATAGAATAAAGTATATGAGCGTAGCATAATAAGGCCACATCCAGTGTATCTATAAAGGCGATCGCACACTGGTCGGTTCACAGAGCCACCTAATCAACAGCGGCCGAGCTGGTCATGTGTGCACGTTGTCATACTACTTTCTACATAATTTTTTACACGGCTGCATCCATAGTCCGAACCAAGTTTTATGAGATTTCGTTTTTATGACCAAGTACTTGCTTAATGCGTAAAGATTGCCGCTTGCTTGTTATCTTTTATAGTCCACGCATTATGTAAGAAAATTTATAGTATAATGCACTAGAATTGACTGTGGACAGGACTCAAGGTTTTTACGACAGTGTTTTAGAGACAAAAGGGTATGGTTTATTTGCAACTCCCGCTGAGTTTAAAGCTAAGGACTTTGTTGCCCAAGAATTATTTTATGTTTTAATAATTATTATCATAATCAATTTTCCCTGATGTTAAAGTTTAATAAATGACGTCATTAACCTTACCCCTTGATTACCTTTTTATTTTTTTATTCATGATTTAATAAAGATGTGGCCAATTTTAATGTATCTATGGATACTTGGTTTATTATATATGATTAAATTATTGACGGTTTTAGATGATTGTAAGGAATTTATAGCTTCAGCCTAATACCTAAACATATTTGCTATAATATAATAATCAAAAAAAATTTGTGCTTAACTTATGAAAACTTGCTGCTATCACGGTCGCGACAGTGTTTATCTAATAAAAAACAGGACATGCTCATAGTGTAGATGACATATTATATTTTTTAAATTAAAAACGACTTATCTTAACTGGTATAGAGTCAAATTTCAATCGTAAGCGTAAATGAGTGTCTGTATTTTTAAGACTGTTCTTGACTATAAATACGGGTCTTATCTATAGGAGACTGGTCATCTCCTTACATTTATATAACCGGTATTCAATGTTTATAGCGTAAATGCAGTAATCTAAAGGATTTTGTTCGAAATGGAATTGTGTATGGTGAAATAGAAAATACAGACCCGTGTACAGTGTAACAGGAAAACTAAGTACTAGAAATAATACTAGGTTATGACGTAATTGTTTTGGCGTCTTTTTTGTTTCAAAGTTGAGGAAAAGATCCATACTGAGAGATGAAGAGATAGACTGAGAGAAAAAGAAAGAGGTAGTATAAATAATCTATGGGATGTTTTTAAACACCATTATCAATATTATTCTGAGATTTTGTCGTGCGGTGACCATAAGTCCGGCAGTAGTTTTCGTCAAAGAATAAACTTAGCCATCTAAATGTTGCCAGACTCATAGGCGCAATACCTTAGGGCGTGACCCGCAATAAAATTATCTACATTTCCTTTTTTTTTCAATTTTGACGTGGATATTTTTTTATGACACCAAGTCACGGGACGAACAAGTCGTACGCCTGGTTGTAAGCAACATGCCTATCCAGAGCAGTTGCAGTGCCATTCAGTGCCATTATCACCCATAGACATAAGTTGACAAGTCCCATGTGGCTGTAATGTCACCTGCACCCTTGCTCTGCTCACATTACTGCTTAGCGGTAAAAATAAGTAAAGTGCCAGTACTTTCCTGAACTATTTCACAAGGAGCTCTACTGCGACTAAAATTGCTTAGGTCTAAGACCTTATTTATCTTAAAGCACGTTCAGCCACAGGTGGCATTTTTTTAAAGTACACAAACCGGCGGCATATTGTCAGTAGCTGATAGAAAGTAGTTACCTAGGCGTATAAGCGTACCTATTAAATCGCTATATCGACGTAATCGACACTAAAGTCCTTCCTCGCTTTCGCTGATGACGCGTACAATATAATGCTGCCCCGCTTGTCATAACTATCTCTGACTGTGAATAAGGGTTTCTAAGAGAACCTTCACCTCACGTTTGCGTAGGTACAACTCGCACATTGCAATTACATATTGACACAGAGTTAATCCTCTGTAAGCAGTAAAATTCATTGTAGGTAAACTTAAGATAATTCTTAAGATTTTTGAAATGAATTTTATCTTCACACGCATAAGTCTCAAATTGTAGTAGTGGAAATACGTTTGTGTTTTAGTTTTTTATTCGTAACTTAAATGTAATTAGTATGCGAAGGGACAAATTTGGGTGATATAGCTTTAACCTCACAAGATCGTACAAACTACAATGGGAAAGTTCTAAACAAAATTAACGACCTCAGTGGCCTATCGTGACGGTTCGATTCTCGGTAGGACCAATTTGGGAAGTGAATGTTTTGTAATTTTTTTAAATTTTTTTTTATAAATTTAAATTCGTTCTGGTCTGGGTGTTCTGGGAAGAGCCCTACAGTGAATTCCGTTGCTCTGGTACATAGAACAGGATATTCCCTAGTTTGAGACCAGACAATTGGCGTGGTTACCTGGCACATAATTATTATTGATACAAAAAAAAACAACAGGAACAATTTGTATTGAAAAAAATTACCTCAACCAATTTAGAGACTTAGAAAAATATAATCCCGATTCAACGTTTAGATAATATCGATAGTCAATAACTCATTATAATTGAATCATTCGCCCTAATAGAGCTTTCTTGACATTTGACAGTTCAGTCATTAGTGATGCGATAAAGATACACGATTGAAAACATCGATTAATGATTGTTTTGGAGAAAAGCGATGTGCTGATACCAAGATATATATACATTTCCGTTAGACTATAGTTTTTGGTGTTAAATGTTGTTAATTAATAAAAAAACTAGTTGTTAATAAACTCCAAGTTGACAATAAAAAAAAATTTACTATTTTCAAAGATAATTCTGCAAGTAAGGGGTAAATAACCTGAAGTATCAAATAGTAATTTTTACTACAACGCGTTTTAAAGAGAATGAGGCTTTTAATTAGGCATTTAAAATCAATCCTAAGGTCAAATAGTTATATTAAATAAAAAATAAACGATGACAGGACGTAATATTTTTTACCAATTCGAGATTTTTGGCATTCTAAAGCAGTATTTGTAAAAATATCTAATCTCCAAAATATGGATTTAAGGTCCTTTCTCTCACCTACTTAATTAATATAATACAACAAAATACTATGTCACAGCCATTTTGTCTATTATAGTTATTAATAAATTAAAAATAATAAAAAGTTACTTGCACTCTTATATCTATATCTACATTGCATTGTATATATTTTAAGAGAAATGCAAATAACCACTGTTTCATTTATGACTGACAAATAAAAAAGACCCAATAACCCGTTTCATTTTATTTTTTTCTAATAACCTTAAAAATGATTTATTTTTTATTCGTAATAAAATTACGCATAATGATTGCAAATGATTATTTTAATATCTAAAAATACATTCACTAACTAATTTCAATTGTATTAACCACACAAAGACTACAAAATTACAATTCATCACCACTTCAATTCAAAAGTCAATTAGCAATTGAAGTACTTGAAATAATAAAACCAAATATTTCTATTCTCAATATCTTGCGCGACAGAGAGGCGGTCGGTCGTCAGATGGTTATCCGTAGACAAATCGGCGAGTACGTTGCAGTGAGAATGCGCCTGAGCACCTGTACCGGTCGACCTACGTACTAGGCCTGCGCTTACGTTTATCGATAAAAAGTTGTAGAATAAATCCAGTTACACAAGGTATTTTATTTATATCATCTCATTATAAATTGTCGTGGAAAGTCCGATACCAGATTGAATAGTTGAACATTTTTAAGTATATTATTCTGGTAAAAAAATAACAAGGTCTATAAAAGAAATTCATAATCTAAAAAGAGGTTAGTTGGAAGAAATTCCTTTATGGGATTAGCTCGCCTTTGTACATTATCGTTTAATGTTTGTTAAAATTTGTAATTTGTTTTGTGGCTACACATAAAGTGTTTACATACAGACATACATACAATCTTTTGTGGAGCGTTGCACTGTTTAGATGTGATACTAGAGCGTCAGAAATGTGATGCTGGATAGATAAGCTGCACAAAGGAAGAGGTATCAAGAGTGAAGAGACTGTGCATAAAAATCGATGACGAATTATAATGGAAATTGGAAGTTAAACGCGGACACGGCAAGCTGAGGAAAATTAATTATGGTCAAGTAAAAGAAAAGGCTGTAGTCGTATAGGAATTTAATCGTTAAATAACTAGTGTCTTAAAAGGATTAGAAAAGGTGATATTTTATCGATGGTTAAACCCTACTCAGCATGGTTTTAGCAGAGGTCTCACGCAGCGAAGCCTATCGGGCCCGCTCGAATCGCGTCATAAATCACGTGCTAATAGCCGCTAAAATCATTCGCTAATCTGAATCAACGACTGAACGTTGATCGTACCAATGAGTGCTAAAATTATAATTTTTGTGCTTATGTAATTTTAAAAGAGCTCTGTGTTATTTGGCTTTCTGTTCTGTATCAAGCCTTAACATTTCATTAACTACTAAATCTGATTTTTTTCTCTCCATTTCCTTCACTTTATTTCTTTTTTGCATAATGTTATGTTATTATTTTTTAAATGTATTTATTATTTATTTTGTTACCCTACGAAGTATATAAGTGATTTTATTGTTAGATATTATTATTTATAATATTCACCTTATTGATGAGTAGTAATTTATAGATTAAATGTGGATGGAAGCGAGGGCGCGGTAAACCTCGGCGAACATATTTCAATCAGATTGAGATTGTCCTTAAAAAAGGCCGGGTTAAAAGTAACAAGTATAAACGAGCTTGTATGAAGATATTGATGGGAGTGGATGAGGTGAAGAAGGTTTGTCAGGAGCGTAGCAAGTGGAGGTCCATAGTCTCTGCCTACCCCGGTGGGAGACAGGCGTGACGATATGTATGTATGTAGTGCACCTATTTATTTAAGACTTTCATTAGTAGATATTCTTAGGTTACATCGCCCCTTTCCTAATATTATTTTTTTTTTTTTATATTTTTATAATCTACATAATACTCATGTGACACTAACACATATGCACACTACATTCACCTCAAAATGTTTTTGCTTTTGATGCACCGCAACGCGCGACACTCGAAGGAGGTGGCTGAAAATCAGTGCCTTGCTGTTGGGCAAATTTTGCACTGAGCCACGACCTTTTTGGCTTGCTTTAGCACACACAAGCTGTTAGTCATTAGGTTACTATTATGATTTTATGTGTTTTTTTTTGTTTTTTCCTTAATTTTGATTTATGTGTGTCTTTTTAATCAATTTACTCTATTATATTGTTGTGTGTGTGATGCAGGACAATAAACGTTTTATCTATCTATCTTTTAACTATCTATCTTTCCAACTCTTAAATTTCTATCCTAAGGTTGCCTGGAAGAAATTGTTACTTGGCAATAAGGCAGCCTGTTGTACATCAGCTTACTCTGTGACACTTACATTACTGTCCTGTGTTGTCACTGTAGTTTTAATGTGCAATAAAGAATATTTCAATTATTGATCAATTCATTCAAGCCCGAGGCCTTTTTACCTGAAAATGGCAAAAGCAAAAGTAGAATCTGGGTACATTGTCTCTTACAACCTAAATGAATTAACAGATCTTGAAAAATGAGGTGGTATAGATATATTCATATAAAATGTGGAAGTGTTGTAGGAACCCTGATGACAGAAAAGTTAATTATAGAGATAGATGTTATAATAAAGATCACCAAATAAAAAAATGTCAGTGGGTTACATTATGGCCTGATGTGCACGAAAGGAGTCTGCCGCACGACGTGGCAGTCCTTTCCTGTACGTGTGGCGATCGATTCTAAATATTGTGCTATGCGCCTGGAGAGGCTTAGTAGCAGAAAAGCTCCTTGTGAAAGAAAGTATTCTAAGGAAGTATATATATATATATATATATATATATATATATATATATATATATAT
>NW_020653765.1:1099737-1107939 GCF_003589595.1 Hyposmocoma kahamanoa
TATATATATATATATATATATATATATATATATATATATATATATATTAAGTAAGCTACCTTCTGGTGCTGGTGAAATTACAGGCACAAGATTTTTGCGGCTTAAAGCTCTGAATGGCACTGCAACTGTTATAAACATGCGTGTCGCTTAACACCAGGCCCACGGCTTGTTCGTTCCGTCACTTTGTATCATAAAAAAATGTACCTAAGACTTAATATAATTTTGTTTTTGAAAGCAGGCACAGTCATTTAGCAAACAACTGTAAATCCGTAAATCGTCACGAATCTAAGCAGGTTATGAATTTTAAAATATTGTGTGTCTCTTCAATAAATACAAACTGAACCCTGTGTAAACAACTTATAGTACAATGTGGTAGGGTATACCTGATTAGGTATCATCTACCTATTTTTTGTAGGGAGATCCAGTGAAGATATTTCGTCCTGCAACCTGCAATGCATTTGCGATATTAAATACAAACCAATGACATCGCAAATGTCTATACGCGATAGTAACCACTTTCCTTTAGGTGAACTGTCTTTCCATAGTATAATGAGACATGTAGTCCAACCACCGCCTGCTCGGCGCGTCAATAACTACACGCTAGGAACATAGGATTGTCACATTGTTATTTTACTTCTTCTTGCAAAAATTAACGTATTCATCACAGTATTCTCTAAATTGAAATAACCTTTGTCAAATGCATTTCGTACTTAGTTTAGTATCTCGATTGTATGTGTACGATTATAAAATAGAAATGAAATGCTGAACAAATTGTGAATTTGAGGCACTCATGTTCAAACAAACAAAAACACTACTACAATTTGAAGTCATTTTTAATATCGAACGAACGCTTTAATTCTATAACGAATGGCGCGTGGGATAAACGCGAGTGCCGCGTGAGTTTATGCGAATGTGTGCATCTATACACGGCGCGCGACGGGCGTGCACACATTCAAACCCCGCTGCTACGTTTGTGTGGAGTTACCCTACTCGTTTGATTATGGCCTTACAGTTTGCCGATTCTAACAATGTGAAATTAAATATTAAATTTACAAAGAATGTCATCAGTTTGTATAACTGAGTGTGTGATCTACCATTTCATCGACTTCTTTTAACACTTGCAATTCGTTAGTCACTAAAAAAGAGAGAAAATACTTCACTTTTTTTACTTAACACATTCGCAAACTATGGAGTTTTCTCAACAGAATCGCATTAGTTGAGTCTCACACTGATCTTAAAATTAATCAGCATAATCCAGAACACCCTAAATTCATCCAGCCGGGATGGAACAAGTAACCTTATTCTCAAGAGCCCGTATATTACACCAGAGGTTAACCAATAGTACGTTAATAATAATGCTCATTTAAAGAAAGACCGAATAGGTATACATACGAGCGAGTTACAAAGTAATACAGCTTTATGATTTAGTTTTCTATTCTATAACACTTGTGCGTTTTAGTGTACTTTGAATTAGGTAGCTGCATTTTATAATTTATCTTATTGCATTTTTTCTATAGCATAGGGCTGTGTTATTTTTTATAAGTGATTTTTTTTTGTTTTGTGTTGCAGATTTTTTTAAATTACAAAAGAATTTGCAGCGAGTGCATACAATGGGCCAGTGGGTCCAGTATAACAACGCATTCAGGGGTCTTTTGAGCTGCCGTAATGCCGTGGCATGGCAGCGCTACGCGGAAGTATTATATATACATTATGTTGAAAAGATGCTGCGGCTCCATTGGACTCCTGAGAGTTTTTGTAGACCGATGGGACTCCAAAACATATATTTTCACTAGTCCTGAGAGAATTTATTACTAACACTATGAACAAGATTCTGTGATATATAGTTTTGTTTTTACATACAATTTTACTTTACTCTCTCTTCTAAACTCCAGCAGTGTTGGCCGCGCTGTTATTCATTATCTCAGTTCCATCCATATTTTTTATCTATATCTACGTGTACGCCAGTGATATCTCTGGATGAACTGTTTGACAAGGAAGTCTTTCTTGGTATTTTTGTGTCAGTAGAGCTCTTTGTGGAAGAGTTCATCCAGGGAAGTACTGCCACTTTACCTATTTCTGCAGCCAAGCAGTAATGTGAGCATTACTGCGTTCCGATTTTGAAGCGTAAGGGTACTGGTGAAATTATTATCAAGTTATGTCTGCGCATGGCCCCTCAGATCTTTGTGTTTTAAAGCTCTGAGTGCCATTGCAACTGTTATGGACGGGCGTGTCGCTTACCATCATGCGCACGGCTTGTTCGTTCCGCTACTTGGTACCACAAAGAAGCTCTACATTCCCAAAAATTTTTTTTTATTAAAAACAATGTACGATCGTTCTTCGATCCACGAGGGAATATTCTAATAAACAATAGACGATCGCCGCTCGTATTCTGACGTAATACGCCGGCCGCGGGCACAAATCAGGCATGGAAATAATTACGGATGGCTCCCAGGTTATAATTGGCGGTTATAGCGCGAGGCGCTCCGAGTCGCACTTGCTCTTGTAGGGTTATTCGTGCTTGGTTAACCAAATCAAGTCTTTTACTTAACAAATAAAAAATAATCCGCTATTCCACAGTAAGAGTGCGAAGGTGGACCCCCTGGGTCTCCTTGGGCTTTTAACAAGAGGATTTAGGTTAATCTCCTTAATTTTAACATGCATTAAAACGTACTAAGTGACGTGATTCTGACCTAGGCAATATTATTTCCAATTAATTTTTCATAGAATACTGAAGGCATTCTTGCTTGGGCCTGAAGCATTGTATTTAGGCTATTTTAATGTATTTGAGCATATAGCGCTTTTGCCATTGTAGTTTTCTACATTTTAGAAGATTATAGTTTACCATTCCAGCCCAATATGGGTTTAGAACTACACACGTTATCGAAAGGCTTTCAATATTCTTCTAGCTCAACCTGAAACTCTTTCTTTATTTCATAGGTAAGCAATTACACTTGAAATATTGATTTAAATCTACTATTCATTCCCCTTAGAAGAGTGAATAGGAAACTCTAGAGGTTACTCTTTGCAAATAAACATTTGTACGCATTTATAATTTACAATTATATATTCCAAATATCTGCAAGAGCTAAACTAGTCAATACTCCGGAATTTTGTCATCCAAGTACACAAAAGCTGTAAAAATAATATTTAGTGTAAAGCTTTAGTATGCAGATTACGTTATAACAAGATGTTAATGTATAATTAAGTTAAAAATTTTAAATGCGAATTATTGAAAACAACATTATAATTCTAAAATACAACTAGTTTTGTTAGAAAATAGTTTCCTATTTAACGTGAGCATTACCGCGTTCAGGTTTAGAATGGTAAAGGTGTTCACGTACTTATTCGTCTACGAAATCTGACTTAAGGATCCTTTTTAACCGACTTCAAAGAAGAAGGTTGTTCTCAATTACGCTATTTTTTCTTTTTTTGCAAGTATGTTACTCCGATATTTGTGAACCGATTTCTGGAAGGAGGTATTTTTAGGTTCTATAAAAATTTGAAGAAAATATTTCACCTCCTAGGGCGACAAATTTGGGGATGAACCCAGTTTATTTGATTTCACTCGCATTCCGATAACCGATTTCAACACAATTTAGCAAATAAATATAATTCAACTAACTTTTCACGCCGTTTTTTTTTATAAAAAAGTTATAGTTATTTTTATTTCATTATATTTATTGGCCATTCTCAAACACGCATCTAACAATATGAGATTGGGTCATTCCCAAACACGCATTTAACAATATGAGATTGATGCAAGTGTCCACCACTTCAATCGCGTCAATCTATGCACCGGCACTCAAACTAGAAATACCTGTACCCGTGGGTGTGATGGGAACAGACCTGCACACGCGTATCTACAGTTACGTTATAAACTATCATTATAGTATGATTAACCAATTTCACTAGAGCCTTGACAGTTAATCAAAAGGGATAATTTGAGAAATAACGCGATTTGGTAGTCTTTATGATATTTTTAATAAGGTTTAGTTGTACAGGAATAGAACCAAAATTACTGTGTGTTTAGTTGTTTTGTATTCAATTACCTTAAAACATCCCCTAGATTTTAAAATATCGTATTCCCAAAGTGTTATTTTTGCAAATTAATGTATTTTTCCGAGAAAGTCACCTTTTAAAAATATCCTCCTCATCGAATATCTCACTTTCATAATATCTCTTTCCCTAAATAACCTTTTCCTAGAATATGACTTTCCTAGAATGGCGCTTTCTTAGAATAACTCTAACAAAATAGTGATGTTAATTTCAATAGCCATTTTGACGAAATAAATATATTAGTGAAATTATATTCATATAGGTAATTTTACTCTCATTATCACGAAAAAATTAGTGTCGTGACCCGCTTTCTCCCCTGAATGTATGAACATGTGGTTTGAAACTTTTTGTCTTCTCCCCATTGACTTACAATTCTCCCACTTAATTAATCTATGCAAATAACCCATAAACAAATATTTGAATTGGGCGAATATTTTTACTTGTGCTACTAATGAACTAAAACAACACATTTTCAAAGGGACATGCCGTACAAACGATTTACGTTAATAAATTTGTCGTAGGTCTTCTTGTAATGAACGAAGACGCTATAAGCTAGATACGTACACCAAATTACGGCGTTTTGTTTGTATGTTTGTGAAACTGACTATTTTTAATAGAACCCGCTTTTTATTGCCACACTTTGCAATTTTTCATGGCGCATAAATCGCTTAGTGTTGTGCTAGCTCTGTAATTGGAGAATGTAGTCCTATTTTCTATTACATCCAGGTACTTTTTGGTAAAGGTAACTACAGGAATAAAGGGAATGCGTTTTATTGAATAATATATAGGGTATATCATAATAGAAGTAACACTTTATTGCAACAGTAACTACATTAATGAGTAGATTAGGGCGGGTTACATTATATATACACATATTAGTAGCAGTAGAGCTTTAAGCCTTATCTATTTCTACCGCCAAGCAGTAAAGGAGTAATGTCAGCATTACAGTGTTTTTATGTAAGGGTATTGGTGAAATTACAGGCACATGGAACTTGTCAACTTACGTCTCAAGGTGACGGGCGCAGTGGCAGTGCCCCTCAGGTCTTTGCGATTTAAAGAGCTGAGTAGCACTGCAACTGTTATGGACAGGCTTGTAGTTTATCATCAGGCGCACGACTTGTTCGTCTTGTCACTTGATATTATTTAAAAAAAATGTATGACTTTATATCTATGACTTTAACCAATGTGACGATTTCAAGTGCAATAATGGTTACCTAGAAAATAAAAAATATTTTGATTTTGATTTTGATCGATTTGTGACGGGTGGGCTTATTTAGTTTCATTTTTATTGTTAAACAAAATCTGCTTAATTGCCATTTTTTTCTGTTATGACAGGGAAGTCGATTTGATTTCCATCTCACCTGATGCAAAGTGACGATTATGTCGAGAATGGAGCATGCACGCCTAAAGCATGAAACACACAGAGAGCGGGTGCGGGTCGGGCGCGGGTCGTGTCGGGTCCGAGTCGGGTCTAATTCCCTGTATTTAGAAGCGTATGCCTTTAGAGCGGGCGAGTGAAGGGTGCACGCACGGTGTGTTGCCGTCCTTATAGAATTAGACCCGGTGCGGTCCCGACCCGACCCGCACCTGTTCTCTGTATATTTCACGCTTTAATAATGCCTATTCATTCTTGCTTATATTATATCATTATTTATTGCATATTCATTACATTATTTCCTATATTTAATGTCATATAACTACTTATTATAAAGTTAGAATTTCGGAATTCAATCACCGAAGTAAGTAATCATTGCACAATCCGAAACACATTGAATGGAACACATTTTATTATACAAGCTCTATAATAAACATTCCTTAGACCGCGTACATACCCTTTCGACATAAAATACTAGTCGTTATACTGCAAATAACATAATCGACCTATATTCCTATTTATAATGCCCGTAGGTGTATATAACTTTGTATATTATTCGCACCATTGTATTAGTAATGACGTATAAATATTTTACTTAGATACAGTATAAGTTTGCAAGGTACGTTGAGTAAAACAATTATTATTTTTTCTGTTTTGTTTGTGGTATCACTACAGTAATAGCGACAGCGTTTTGCTAGAACTGGATGAAACAACCCCACATCACTGGTATAACTTTGCACGGTATGTTGAGTAAAAACAATGATTTTTCTCTCGTTTTTTAAGTGAAACGCTTGTTTGTGACGTCATCTCAGTAATGGCGCTACGGGTTTGCTAAAAATGGATGAAATATGATGATGAATGATGTAGGGACATCACTGATGAATGGGTCTCTTCTAAAAGTATAGTACTGGCCAATGGGGACTGGAACTTTACACTTTCTCGGAATGGAAAAGACCTCTGAGTTTTGGTTGACGAATAAGTAAAAGGTCACCTTGAAAGTGCCCGATCTTGGACCTTCAAGACATTCAAGTTATATCGTTAGGTAAATATAGAAAAAAAATTTAAACATAATTGGTATGTACTTCAAAGAGATCCACAAAGTAAAAATTGTTTTGTCTCACATATACTGAACCTACCCACAAGAGAGGTCAAATTAGGAGTGATTATCGAGTTCTTAGGTTTTCGCGATTGTTACACATAGGAAATGAAACTATTTTTCCGGATTTAAATCGCGTATATTTGTTTTTTCAAACAAACCGACGTTTCGGGCCCTTTACAGGTCACACGGTCACAGTTGACCCGGAGGGCCCGAAACGTCGTGTTTGAAAAAACAAATATACGCGATTTAAATCCGGAAAAATAGTTTCATTTCCTTTAGGAGTGATTGCTATCTTAATTTTACCGATAAGATTACTTATACTGTGTCACTGGTGTGGACATAAACACAGCTTGCCTACATTGAGGGCTGAGGCAAGTACGACAGTCCGGTCTACGCTAAACATTGGTTTTACGACACATGACCACTTGAGTACAGCTGTTGCAGATCCATTTAATCACTGGAAGCGACAAGTACGCTTCTCAGTACGCAATTGTCGCTAACTACTATAAAAAATTGTGTACTTCGATCGCAAATGTTCAATCTAGTTATTTTACTATGACTATGAATATAAAGATCGAACAAACAGAAAAATTTCGTCGACCCGGTGGGACTTGAACCCGCGTCCATGCTGCACCGTAGCATTGCTCTAACCTACTGAGGCATGGATGTAGTTATCTCTTCATATATCGACTAATCGACTTCTCAATTACGAATCAACTGTTTTCCAACCCTAATTAAATATTTAAGTCTAAATATACTGAATGTTTATACTTTAATCGTTCAAAATATATGGAACATCTACATAATACGTCTTCAAATGGCTCCTCATAGTAAAATTTGTTCGTTTTGATAGATAGAATCACCTCATAAAGTATAATGAAATAAAAAAATATCACCAAGGACGTGGTCCTATCTAGTACTTCCATATAACTACGTCCTTTTGCCTCTATGACATCACGCTTTTGTCCAGCGGGAGTGGGCAGACAAAAGGTTCGAGTGTGTATAGAGCAAGAATATATTGACTTGCGCACGAGTTGTTAGAAATCGCACGGATTATGTACATGTTGTATAAAGGCTGTACAGAAGTGTTTATAAAGGCTGTAGTTGAATAGCGGTTATATTAAAGTCGCTTGGAAAAGGTTCATAAAGGTTATTAGTTATATAATTTTATAGTTGAATATAAGAAACTACTGTATATAAGCATTTCCCAAAAAAAAAAAGAAAAATGAGAAAACGGCTTATTTCCCAACCAAGGAAAGAATAACAAAGAAATACCAACAAATTCTAATGGTACATAGTAGTTTGTAAACTTGTATTGGTTGGCATCGATTCCAAAAATAACTGATTAGATATTGTACATACATACTTACATAACAATATTTTTTAAATGGTAAAACTTCAAATCGAGCGGTAGGTAGAACATACCAATAATAATTATTTTATTTAAATTATAAGTAATAATAAGGTTCGGGCAAGATTTTTCAAGTTGTCGTTGTATAAATAAACCATGACCTTGGGAGACCTGAACACAATGCTCGAAGATCTCAGTAGTGTTTCCCAAAGAGTGGGTCTTAAGATGAACATGGACAAGACGAAGATCATGTCGAATGTCCATGTTGTACCCGCTCCAGTTAAAATTGGGAGCATTACACTCGAAGTTGTTGACCATTAC
>NW_020653765.1:1108339-1143165 GCF_003589595.1 Hyposmocoma kahamanoa
TAAGTGACAAATATCTATATAGGCGGATATTTTGATAACTAATATAAAATGGATAATCATTGGATAATCATCAACATCAATGGCGAGTACCTAACACACCTTCGATTTGCCGATGATATAATTCTTATGGCTGAGACCTTGGGAGACCTGAACACAATGCTCGAAGACCTCAGTAGTGTTTCCCAAAGAGTGGGTCTTAAGATGAACATGGACAAGACGAAGATCATGTCGAATGTCCATGTTGTACCCACTCCAGTTAAAATTGGGAGCATTACACTCGAAGTTGTTGACCATTACGTATACCTGGGGCAGACAATCCAGTTAGGTAAGTCCAACTTTGAGAAAGAGATCTCTCGTCGAATCCAGCTCGGATGGGCAGCGTTCGGGAAACTCCAAAAAATCTTTGCGTCAAATTACCTCAATGTCTCAAGACGAAAGTCTTTGACCAGTGTGTGTTGCCAGTGATCACATATGGATCAGAAACGTGGTCCCTCACTATGGGCCTCATAAGAAGGCTCAAGGTCACTCAGCGGGCAATGGAGAGAGCGATGCTCGGTATTTCCCTGCGTGATAGAATCAGAAATGAGGAAATCCGTAGGAGAACTAAGGTAACCGACATAGCTCGAAGAATTGCTCAGCTGAAGTGGCAGTGGGCGGGGCACATAGCTAGGAGAACCGATGGCCATTGGGGCGGAAAGGTTCTTCAATGGCGACCGCGCACCGGACGATGCTCAGCGGGTAGGCCCCCCACCAGGTGGACCGACGATCTGGTGGAGGTCGCGGGAAGCCGATGGATGCGGGCAGCGCAGGACCGATCGTCGTGGAGATCGTTGGGGGAGGCCTATGCCCAGTAGTGGGCGTCGTATGGCTGAATGATGATGATGAAATAAACCATACCAGAATGTAGAGAGATTGATTAATAAGTAATTATAATACCGTGTACAAAACGAAATAAGACAAAAATACTGCCGTCCACTAATAAAAACGCGGCTATGTGACAAATGATCAAATATTCGTTTTAAACAAAAAAAGAAAGAGCATAAAATTCTCTTTTAAAAACAGTTAAAACTAGTTAACGTGTTCGACTTCTCGGAACTCACCCTAACGATGCAAAGCTGAAATATCAATAAACAATTTCTTTTTTTGATTGAAATTTTGTCTCATTTAAGTCAGTTTCGAATTTCATTTGACGGTTGAGGAACGTCAGTAATTCCTTTCGAACCTAGATTGTGCGATTGCGTCATGAAAACTTAGCTAATTAGGTTTCGATTAAGAAAAAGTTTAATAAAAAGTAAAAACAGGTTAGTGTGGCACTGGTATTTTTAACTGATTTCACAAAAAAGAGGAGGTTCTCAATTGAACTGTATTTGTTTTGTATGTTACGCGATAACGTATTTGTAAACCGATTTTGATGATTCTCTAATTGTTGGAAAGAGGGTACCTCAGTAGTCGTCCCATTCAAATTCGAAGTAAATATTCCACCTCTAGTTTTATTGAATAATTTTCCACAAATTATTCAATAAAACTTGGCAAATTGATGTACGTATATTGCTACTTTGCACGATCCTGACAGAGTTCTCTAATGTGCGGTTATGTGATAGCGAAGAATACAGTAAATTATGTAATTTTAACGAGGACGTAGTGAAATAAAATAGAGAAGATTGAGATGGGCACACGGAATGGATGAATGAGACGTAGACTGACGATATTTCCTGAACGATATTACTTTGGCTTTTTTAAAGTGAGAGTGATTAGACATATTTACGTGTGCATGTGACACGTTTCACCAGTTGAGATGGAAGTCAAATGCGCAAATATTTTTTTTATAAAAAAGAGAATAAGCTGAAAAAGGAAATTATGTAATTCGACACTTCGGAGGAGAAAGGGAGCAAAAGTCAATTCTATCAAAAAATTGGTTCTCAACGTTGTTGGTCGAATTTTCATGCTCTTTCGACTTGTCAATGAAAAGATTTGTTATTCATAAATGAAACTATTTGTCCGGATTTTGACACAGTCAACTGTGTCCATGGGACTTGTAAAAGGCCCTCGAAAGAATCGATGGTTTGTTAGAAAAAACAAATATACGTGATTTAAATCCGGAAAATAGTTCCATTTCTTATATGTAACAATCGCGAAAACCTAAGAACTAAATAGATTAGTTATTCCTCAAATAATGATATTTTACATAATATAGATATCAAATTCAATAAGAAATCAACTAAAACGTTTATAGTTTGTTTCACTCGTGTTAGAAACTCGGTAGGTTGATTTTTTCTTGATACTAAGTAACGGGACGAACAGGTCGTGCGCCTGGTGGTAAGCGACTCGTCTGTGCACAACAGTTGCAGTGCCACTTAGAGCTTTCAATCGCAAAGATCTGGAACATGACTTGACAAGTCCAATGTATCTATAATTTCACCAGTACCCTTATCCTTCAAAACTGGAACCATGCTCATGGCTTTTACGCCCCTTCTGAATCACCAGTATGGAAGGCAACATCGGAAGAGGATGGCCACTTGAAAGTTCTCAGACCAAATCGAGAATGTTGTAAAAAAGGCTTGTGTGAAAATATGCCGAAGATCTCGGTGGCCCAACGGTTTTTACTGCGGGCGCTGAGTGAGGAGGTCCAAGGTTCGATTCCCGGTAGGACCAAATTGAAGTATGAACTTTTCTAAGTGGTTATGGTGTGGTATGTACTTCCCTGGTTTGAAACCAGGCAAGTAGTGTCATTGTCAGACACATTATTGTTATTGATGAATGCAAGTGAAGCAAGTTTTTGATTGATTAGATTAATTAGTTTTAAAAAACATAATCATCATACAATATTATTATTAACAAGCAACTTATTTGTAAATATCAAAACTCCACTGTTTTTCTAGCTCTCAACAAACACAATAGTTGCTGACAATGTTTACAAAGACTGTTTGCGTTGAGTTCACTCGTTACGTCATGCGAGCTTTGTTATGATTTTATTCCTTTTGTATTGTGGTTGGGTAAGTACGTACTTAAATGTACGACACAATCGACATTATTGTCGATGCAATATCGCACCAAACATCACATCTCTTCTATTTTTCTATATGGATCAAGGTGAAATGATAATATTATAGTTTTTATCTGTTACTAGAGATATACGGTGTCATTAACGATTTTGATTAAAAAAATCATGAATTATTTATTAATTTTGAAGTAAAATAATAGTGGAATGTAAATAGCTGCTCATTTGAGATACAGTGTGTGAAAATTGTGAAACACAATAAAGTCGCCATGTGTAACCAATCTAAAGCACGATTGATACTCTATTTGCGATTTAATACACTGTAGTCCGACCGGACACTTTTTAGCGCGATCCTGATGTCCACATTATGTCGAAGGTAACCTATCACAAACACGAAAATTTTTGGCCCGAAATAACGTTTGTTCGAATTTTCATTACACCGAAAACCGAATTATAACGAAACAGTTGTTGTTTCAGGATATGTTGAATGTTTATCGCAAAGACACGATTAGGTTCGGTTAGGTTAGGTTAAGTTAGGTTTAAAAGAAAAAACATTATACTCATAAAATTACTTTCAAGGTCACGAAATTTCGACCAAACTTTATTTCTGGAAAATGTCATTTCGGACGACTGATAGGTAACCAAATGTTATGACTCTTCTATAGTTTTAAAAAAAAGTTATGAACTAGTCTGAAAAGTTGTCATTTTACAGATGTAACCTTATTACACTAAGTAAATGTATCAATTCATTAAAATAGGCTACACTCGGGGATGTACCAAAACAGTTTATCAAGAATTTGTTTTTTTTTTATATAAATCAAAGACGCACGTTTGCCCACAATCTCACCTGATGTTAAGCGACGATGTGACAGACGATAGTACGCGTTTGCCTAAATTAAAATGCCTATTCAATGTAGCCTTGTATAGTCCCAAATTGTACTTTTCGGGAAACACAGATAGCGTATTAGTACCGGTAAAGTATTCCATTTCTTGTTTGATAACGTCGTGAGATATATCAGATAGCTCTAAGATCGCATATCCTTTATTATTTCAACATAAAGTACTTAATCTTCTATTGCTAATTTGTCTATAATAATATTTTTATTGTTGTCATTGTCATTGATCAGGTTTATTCAAGTTTTTTTTTATTCAAATCTAAGTGCGCATTTGACCTCCATCTCACCTGATGGAAAGTGATGACGAGGTCGACTAGGGAGCATGCACATCTAAATAATGCCTACTCACTCTCGTCTTGAAAAGGTCCAAGTTATAACGTTCAAGGCAATTCCACTCCATAGCCGTTCGCCATACAAATGTGGAAGTGTGTGTGTGTGTGTGTTTGCGAATCTTTGGAACATCCACAACACAGGGGTGGAATCCAAGCCTACGTGTAATCCACCGATGATGGAAAGGGGAAAGCGGAATTAAACCAACTTCATCGCACACTCTCCGTGATATATCCTGTAAAGGCTCTGCAGTTTCGCCTCTACTAATTCCGAGTATCAAGATACTGTTTTTTAAATTTTCGAATTTAATTAATTTCAATAATAGCTCTTTATAAACGCACCAAGTTGTGTAGTGTTGACATGACCATATATCACGAGCGCATACATAGAGAACACGCACACTAGCACGCTCTCTTTAACGGGCCTCATGACGTCACACGCGCTCTCGAACCGATTTAAATTTGAAAATATGATTTTAATTTTCATAGAAGATTAATTATTAATTCTAATAGAAAACGTCATTATTACAAATTATCGAAATTACTAACATTCGTAGATAAATATTATTACTGTCAAGTAAATAATCCCAAACAGCCACATAAATAATTAAAACCTTACGATAACAATAAGAAAACTTTAACGCCAGTATTGAGTACGTCCCATTAATATATCCAAGGCCCCCATTAGAAGCTTAAACGTCGTATATCTTGATTGAGATTTATGATAAGTGGTCTAGCGACAGGGTTGAGGCTTGTTTCTATGTATGATTGTATTAATGTGTATAGGACAGACATGTGTATGTGGTAGACTGTGGGAACTTAAGGCGTTATAGTGAAGAGACTTTTGGTTTATAGAAGCGATATTGATGCTATTATTTTGATATATCTGTTGAAACTATGGATGAAAAGGATTATTCATCATTCCACGGAGATGTACTATTTTAGAAAGTATCCCGATATTCAACGTTCGAGAAAAGCATCTTGGAGATGTTGACATAATTGGTTGCCGAGACAGCAATCTGGAAATCTTCTGGATATTACGTCACTATATTAGCGTGTAATAGTTACATGAAAATCTTGCTACGTATAATTCTATAGCTTTTTTTTCTTTATGTAACTTATAAGGCAAACGAGCAAACGAGCCATTTTGCTGGTCTGCTTATCGGCACCCATGGATATCTACAATATCAGATGACCTGCCTATGTGTTGCCAGCCTTTGACAGCCCTGTTGCTATGCTTTTTGGAGAACCCCATGTTATAGCGCAAAGGAAATACTTCAAGAGAAAGATTCGCAGGTTCGAAGAAATAACGAACATGACTCCCGCGTGGTTTTACAATGCCAGGCATGTATGATGTAGGGATGAGTTCTATTCTTGACTTTCGTTCCTGTATCACTCCCCGTGATAAAGGCATTTCTTCGCACATCTTTGTAATTTGACAATATTTTGTATTTTTATTCCATCTTCTTCTTATTTAGAACCTAGGCTCTTGTCGGTGAAGCAATCGCCAACCACCTCTGTTCATCGTCTTAACTTTGTCTTCTTCCGTCTATCTCTGTCTCTTTCCTTCGGTTTTCTGATCTATAATAAATAAAATACTGTACTCCCATTTACAAATTCACAATTTATCTTTTAGGCCATGGGAGAAGCGAGAGTCTAAAATAGATTAATAATAAAGATAATCCACACAATCAGAACCCCGCTCTAAGGAAAGTCTGTATCGCGGGTACCAAGGACACACACAGAGACAATCACAAACTGCAAATATATAAATATTTTTCCCAGCCCGGGAATCGAACCGGGGACCTCTGTGTGGCAGACCAGCATGGTCACCGTTCGGCCACGGAGGCAGTTATAATACCTTCTATCTTTTACCCTTCTCTCAAACATCTTTCAACACCGGTTCTCCATTATCTTTAATAAGCTTCTCGTCTGATTTATATTAATTAATACTGTATTTTAAATTGATAATAAGAAATAATTGACTCAATTCCGTTTCAATTTTTTAAGAAAATTGACGACCTCGACGGCCCTTGGAATTTACGCTATGACGTTGGAGAAGTTGGTACCTTAGGAAAATTCACGTTTCGAAATTGGATCTGATATGGGGGTGCTGAGTGAATTCCGTAGCTTTGATATAGCATAGGGTATTCCCTATTTTGAGACTGACAGGGAGGTAAAGAACCGTTATTTTTACTATAGAGCATTTTAAAGATAATAAGTTTCTTAACTAAACATTTAAAAACAATCTTAAGGTCAAATAAAATATGTCAAATAAAAAACAAATGACGATAGGACTTAAGTATGAAACACACAGAGAGCGGGTGCGGGTCGGGCGCGTGTCGGGTCAGATCTGCGGCGGGTCTAACTCCACGTATTTACATGAACGACAATATACCGAGCGCGAGCACGAGGCGGGCGCCGCAATCCGGACCCGACTCACGCCCGACCCGCACCCGTTATCTGAGTTTCACGCTGTAATGTCTTTTCCTATTATGTAATTTTTAGCATTCTAAAGCAATGTTTGTAAAAACTCTAAATTCCAAAATACGGCACTTTACCTCTCACCTACAGTTATTTAATGCGATGTAATACAAATAGTTATTTACGTACTTTATAGAAATAAGTTTAAGCTATTCTTAGGTTTTCGCGATTGTTATACACAGGACAATTTTTTTTTCATTCTAAATCGCGTATATTTGTTTTTTTTTCCAAACACACCAACGTAACGGGCCCTTTACAGGTCCCTAATGGTCACGGATGACTGATCGTGTCTGTCAGTACAGAAAATGGGACCTGTATAGGGCCCGAAACATTTCGTTTGTTTAAAAAAACAAACATACGCGAATTTGATCCGAAAAAATTGTATCATTTCCTAAGTTCAAGCCATTGTCAAGAGTAAAATACGGGTAAATTGAAATGTTGGTATGTCTAGGTGTGGTTTATTCATGTGCAAGTGGAAGTAGGGTAATTAATGTAACTTGTTTTGATTTACATGTGTTTTAGGTCACACGTGGTGGTTTGAATGGAGTTGGGAAACATAACAAATAGCAAAAGATACTATACTTATTTGGCTAATGTTAATGAGAATGATATGCGTAGTTGTGACACTATTAATGGCCATTTGCACTAAACTAAGTACGTAGTAAACCAACGTTTGCAATGTAAAAGACACTCTTAATACATTTTGTTAAGAATGTCTTATTCGAGAGAGAATAGAAAATGTAGATTCTGCCACAAGGCGGATGAAGCTCCAATTCGTCTACTCACCCAATGCTACCCCTTGATGGGCGTACAAATTTTCATACTGCGAAGGCATATGCTACAAACCAGAGGACATTAAATCTGTCGGAGCCAAGAAAGTCCTTCAGTTCTTCAATGCTGTCGGCCTTGGCTCTGCACTCATCAATGGTCGCAGTGATGAGGGGATGCTTAGGCCCTGAATTAAGCCACCCTAATAATAATAATAATAATATCTTATCAGATGGTGTTACGGCCAATAAGTCGTTAAAAACAAAAAACAAAGATCTGCAACAAGCGCGTAGGAAAATTCGTAAGGTCCGTTAGATCGTTCCGTGGTATTAAAAAAGAAAAAAAATATTATACAAACTAGTGCAGTAATTTCACAAAAATAATTAAATATCATGGTGGTCAAACATAGTGACATTGAAGAAATAACTGAAAAAAATACAATGTCTTATCAATTTAAGCACTGGTTAAAAGATACTCAAGTTTAATGCTAGTGGACATTTACTAAAACTATTTGGTTGCAATAGCGATTGTAGAAGGAACATAGAAATTGTGATAAAAATACACTAAACAATCACATCAATTAGCTGGGAATTTCCTGTACTATTTAGTACCAGAGCAACGGGGCACTATCCGGGACACGCAGACCTGAACCAATTTAGACTATTCTAAATTGGTTCAAGAACTATTTCTTTTCCCAAATTGGTCGTACCGGAAATCAAACCAAACAAACAAACCGTTAAGGTATTTATTATATTTTCGCAGCAGTAGAGCTCCTTGTGAAAGAATTAGTCCAGGGAGATACTGCTATCTTATCTAATGACTTTCATGAATTACCGAGCTTTTACCACAGCAGAGAATAAAAAGTAACGAGAATGGTCACTCTCCGCCCCTCCCTAGCTTTAGATACCGCACCGCACCCCGCATATTGAGGGAATGTCAAGTAAGTTGTCAGCGAGCCTTTCGCTAAGGACAACACGTTGACTATATGCCGTTCCGTCAATGTGACCGTCAAAAGAAAAGTCATATACTGCATTCTGCAAGAAACACATCCATAATATTAACCTTAGACCTAAGTCCAAACTCATGGTACCACAATTTCGTTTATCCAAGGTAAACGACTGTTTTATGGGGAACTGTATACGTTTTTACAATAAGATTCCGGAACATATATTAAGATTATTATTTCCTAAATTTAAAAACTACATTAAAAATATTTTGATTGAAAAGTCATATTACAAAATTGAAGACTACGTGTTAGATAAATATGTATGATGACATGGCTCCAGAATCCACACAAATTTGATTCAAAGTGTATTCCATAGCATTTAAGTTTATTTGAAAAGAGCAATCGCAATAGAGTTTCTTGCTCGTTCTTCTCAGGGAAGTCAGCGTAGTGAACAAGCAGTAACTTAAATGTGACGTTTTCAAGTGTAAATTTATTTTACCTATGGAATAAATTATTTGATTTTAAATTATTTTGACTTTGATTATTTTACATGGCACCATTAGAATTGCTTTAAAATTCAACTTCGACTTCCTAAGTCAGTGGTTTTGTCCTACGATGTCGTAAAATCATTTCCGGAATCCCTAATTCGAAAAAGTAAGTAAGTGTTAGTAACATAGTCCTGCGTAGTTGTTAGTATTCTATATCGAACGTAGACCGTCGACATTAAAAACTAGAGCCGGTAACTAATGTCAAGTCCAAAAGTAGCATTGTCCGCCTTTGTAATATAAATCACCGAATGAGTTCTGAATGACAGGTCTCATCTAAAACTAGTAGCTGGAGTAGCTAGACGCAGGTGCTCTCATTGTTAAGATCCGATCTGGAGATCCGATATCTGATTTGTGACGTTTGTCCGCCTGTCTGACCCCCTTTGCGTTTATGTTTGTTTTAGAGATAAGCATTGTATTTGTCGATATATTGTTGTAAAAGTAACAGGTATTTTTATATATTTACCATACTACGACATCAACCAAAAAGGTGTTTGTTTATTTCTTTAAATGTATGCTTTAATTTTGAACATCGTAACAGTGATAACTGTATAAGTATTTTTGTATTATTTTGTTGCACATTAAAAAAATGTCACCAATCATAAAATGCAAAGAAATGATTACCACGTATAAGCAGAAAATTTTGTCATATTTGTCTACTAAAGTTACAATATTGAATGAATTAATGAAATATTTCGTAATGTAATGCAAGTATTATACTATATGCTAATGCCGTCTTATTGCTATGTAGCAATTTCTTCCAAGCGTCCTTGAGATAGGAATTTAATATTAATGTGTTAAAATAACATTTTAACAAAACCTTTTCAAAGATTTAAAGTATCTTTAATAACATCTATTTAGGAGCATATTATGAAACATAGTAAATACTTGTTTTTCAACACTATTTAGATTTATCTGTTGTCTTAGAACAATACAATCGAACTGTATTGGAAGTTTAAAATATTGTCGTTTCACTACGAGCAGAACTTCAACAATTTAGTGAACAACGTTTATTGTGTTTCTCAACGTTTGCAGTTGCGCAAGGAAGCTATTTGTGAATTCTATACCTTTGTAAGTCGTACATTTGGTATCTATAATAAAGTCCCATGTAAAATCATGGTGTTTTTATCACACTTAAGTAATGACAATAATACGAAGTATATGAAACAATTTCAAGCGAGATTTTGTGACTTACAATCTTAGGAAATTAAACTATTTTTCCAGATTTAAATCGCGTATATTTGTTTTTTTTCGCGTATATTTAAGGTTTATTCGAAAAAACAAATATAACGCGATTAAATCCGGAAAAATAGTTTCATTTCCTATGTGTAACAATCGCAAAAACCTAAGAACTCGATACTTAAAATCTTTTTAACCGGCTTGAAAAAAAGGAGGAGGTGCACAATTGGACTGTTTTTTTTATGTTACGCGATAATTTGTGAACCGATTTTGATGATTATTTTTGTTGAAAAGAGGGGTACTTCAGTATTGGTCCTATTCAAATTTGAAGAAAATATTGCACCTTTAAGGGTAGCAAATCAGGGAATAAATCAGGTTTATTGGGTTTCGATCACTTTCCGGTAACCGATTTCAATAAAACTTGGCATATAGATGTAATTCCACAAACTATTGAAGTTGGTATTTTTTTATAAAAAAGATAGTATTGAATATTACGAGTTTCATAATATTTATTTCAAATATTCCACTATTATGTTATTGTTATTAATACAAAGAAAAAATCCTTCGATCGGAGTGGACTCGAACCAGTATCTGTTGCCAAGCCGCGGCAACCGTTCTTACCAGCTGACCCGGTTTGACGCTCAGTTAATAAGAGGGATAGCGCCGATGTATTAACATAGTTTAGAAAACTGTTAAAATTTAGATGTGGATTTCGGATACCTGAATAAACGAAAAAAAAGGCAAATGACCTTTTGTGTGTTATCACTAGGTTCTACTGTCTTTATTGGTCGCTATTATGATTGAAAATTCGATAGAAATAAAGTCAGTATCTATTTAATCTGAGCAAAAAAGTCTGTACTTCAGCACCCAATAGTATGTTTAGTTCTATACCCTGTTTCAAATGAATTGAGAGTAAAGGTAAACATTGAGTGCATTGACCCGACCATAGTCGGTTTAGTGATGGGCAATTGTAGAGTAATTTACTAATCAATTATTGAATGAATCAGATCGATCAATTGAATCTGTTGAACTAACATCAAGTGAATTCCGCGCATTTGACCGTTGTAAATTGATTGAAGGTGATACATATAAAAACGTTTCTTTATTTACGATTATTGACATTTATTGTTTAAAAGTTAGAAGCTATCAGTTAAATACAGAAAATTATGAAAATACTTGATAGTTAACAAGTCGCTAAATCGTTTGTAAGCGGTACAGAAATAAGAGTTGGTCAAATGACTTCAAGACGTAAGTTTCTGGTGACTCTTGAGGCAATCACTTACTCAAACTATGATTCACTCAATTGAACTTTTTTCCGTACATCCCTATGCAACCATAGACATTCTAGACTATGGATTGTCAAATCAATCTCAGTTTTCGGCGAAGATTTTTCAATTATGATTTTATAATGCATAACAAACGAATATTGTTGGAAAAAGTGGTGAGATATCTAGTGGAAACCTACAAAATACACATAAAAGTGTTACTTATTCCATATAGTGAGTGATTTCTTCAGAATTTTAACCCAACTGGTTTGTTTACGTTTACTCTCAATTCTATTGAAATAGACTATAGAACTGTTATCTCTTGTAACTTTTTCGATAGGTCCAATTAAATACAAGAAAGTGTCCATCTCGTAGTAATTTCAAATTTCAATCAATTGAATTCTCGCCTATATTGCAATAACAATTAGCCACCTAAAAAAGATACGTCTGTTTTGGATTCAAGCCACGTACCAAAATGTTTAATCGACATATGAAACGAATTCACAATCGTAAATCGAATGAGATTAGGCTACCAATTGTATTGTCTGTTAAAGGTGGTGTTACACTATCCGACCGTGTAAAACAACATTTAAAAGAATCTAAAAGCAACATTTTTACATTTAAATATAAGGCTCCAAAATAGACTCTTATAGAAACGCATAATTTTCATACAATATTTAGAAGCGCGGTTGCAGCGCCACTGTCGTGACACACGCGCGCTGCTTTTGCAGATTAGATTGTTTGATAATGTAGTGGCGCAGTTGCCGCGGCACAGAATTTTAGAATTTTAAGTTTTAAATTAATTAACATTGCTGTAAATTATTATTATTATTTTTATTGTTATGACATTGTAAATTGCTTAATTAATTCATTATCTACTTATAAGTTGACATTCAGACACAATTTGTATATTGTTTTATGAATAAATGAATAAAGACAGTTGCGCCACTGCAGCTCTTCTGCGTAGTCTAGTAGTAGAGCTCCGTGTGAAAGAGTTCGTCCAGGGAAGTACTGCCACCTTGTCTATTTCTGTCGCCAAGCAGTAAAGTCAACATTACTGTGTTCCGGTTTTGAAGGGTAAGGATGCTGGTGAAATTACAGGCACGTGGGACTTGTTAACTTATGTCTCAGGGTGACGGGCGCGGTGGCGGTGCGTCTCAGAAATTTGCGATTTCAAGAGCGGAGTTCCACTGCAACTGTTATGGACAGGCGTGTATCTTGCCATTGGGCGCACAACTTATTAGTCCCGTCACTTGATTTTTTTAAAGTCTAATTTAAAGAATAATATTAACATAATAAGCTGTATGTGAAACATACATACATATCGTCGTCTTAGAGTGAATACCTCGTATGAGATTTCTATGTAATTTTTCAGGACGAAATTAAAAATGTGGTGTAAAATGTTGTAAACGCAATAATGTATGTAGTTAGCATTTTCATTAAATAAATTATACCTCTTTTGGATACTATATTACTTTAATAATACATTTGAGCAAGAAGTTTATAAGTTTTTCTTCAACGAAAATCAGTAAAACCGAACCATGTGAAAACGTGTATGCGAGGTCTTCGCTCTAAGGCGACGATTTATATACTTGCAACCTATGCACAAGATTACACAATCATTAACACTCTCATATTACACACCACTTAATAATGTGCTAGACAACTACACCAATTGCCTGGTCTCAAACTAGGTCATTCCCTGTAGGTATGAATACCAGAGAAATGGAATTCACTCTCTGGGTGAACAGAACAGAACACCCAGCCCAGAACCAACTTAGGGAAGTTCACATCCCACTTTACTCGGGACCTTCTCATCCAGTCCCCACAGTATAAACCGTCGTTGGGCGACCGAGGCCGTCAAAAGTAATAAGAAAGTGTATACTAATCCTAAAAACTTCAACTGCATTTACTATTCTCGTATTTACGACCATTTTGGGCAAAGGCAGATGCCGATTTCAATTTTCGATTCAACAATTAATCGGATATGTTGTAATTGTTATCGATATTGTGTGTCCAAATCGAATGCTGAATATTGTAAATCGAATTGAAAGTAACTACCAAAATTACATTGTTGGATTACGGTATCTTTTGATAATAATACATGTATAATTTAGGATATGCAATACAGCTTGTTTCTCCTGTTGTTGTTGGTTTCTGATGACAGATGGAGCAAATAAACAATCGAATGATGACTAAGGTGTACGTCCTGTAAAAAGATGGGTTGAGTTGTGGGTATACATAGGTAAGAATAGTCTAAGATCATGATAGATGGCACAAACTACAATCCATCAATGGGTGATGTCGGCGTATGATGAGTGATGATGATTTCCTTTCATACTAACTAATTACTAAATTTTAAGAAATTTGATCGTTTAGTATATTGTTGTACATTATTATACAGTAACCGGGATCCTACCATAACCTTTTAAAACAATATTACTTTAACCTTACATTGACTTTTCGTACCATGACGTGCATAAAGTAGCTTGTTATAATATTATAAGATGTTTTATTGGCTGCTTGTGCCTATTCATTCGCTAAATTCGTACTATGACGCGACTATGACATTATAGTAGTATTATTCTAATGTCAAATAGAACAATCTCAAAAAGTTACTCGGAGGCAGTGGAAACAATATTATTTTATATGCTAAGACGTTAAAATGGTCCACGAGTGTGGAATCCATTTAGGCATTGAAATTCTCTGAATGTAAATAATAATCTACAAGTACTTTTACATTATAACTACGATAGGACGATTTGTATTATCAAAAACGAAAGAAATGGTAGTTCATATAGCATTATTTTTAGCAAAGAATAGACAATCTCGGAAATCATTCGTTCTTCCTGCCACTAAAACAATAATACATTACTTGGTTGTCAGGTCTGCCATGGTACGAATATGAGTAATATTTATAATGACTATAATAAACTTACACTGATATAAGGTTGTTTTTTGAAAGGTAGGTCCCCTGACCGATTGTAGGCATACATCGAGCTATAAATGAAGACGATCGTCTGATTTCGTTTTGTAGAGTGTCGTCTCTGTCTTTCATACCTGCGTGATATTTTGTCGTTAATTTGTAAATCGTTTGACGGAAATAGCGATCTACGAATTTGAAGCAAGTTACGGCCGACAGTCTTCTTTTAAAGTTAGATCGCCATGTTATTCTACCTTCCAAACCTACTTAAAGTAGTCGGTCTTTTGTATTTAAATTATAAAATATATAATTGCTATATTCTGGTGGATAAATATTTGGTACTGTATTTGTTTTCAAATTAAATACACTTCCTAATTATAAAAACACAAATCTTTAAATTTAAGGTACCGTAAATATACTGTATTAGCTACCAAATTCGTCTTATCGATTAATCACAGCGAGTGTAGAGTTGGGCATTGTGGACAAACCGAATTTCACTTCGATTGGGTTATTTATATCGGCCGGTTCGGACAGGTGTTCCGACGGCTCTATGGGGTGATGCTTCTATTATCGAACGCATGTTTTTTGATATAAAAAATATAACAGAAAATAAAGCTCATTGATATCATTTTTCTTAGAGCATAAGATTTCAATATTCACGTGATTTTTTTGATCATGACTGAGTAGCAAAAATTAAAAGGAAGTTTTAAGGAAAAATTTGAGACATTTTTAATTTTTGCTAAGGAATCCATTCTCATTTAAACATGTTCCAATCTATACTACACAATCATTTATATTAGGTCAAATATTAATGAAAATGCTAACGTATAATTAATAAAAATTAAACACATTGTGTGGTTGAGATCCCTACATTAAATGTGATTAGAGCTAATGACCTTTTAACAGCTCAACTGATTTACAAATATGACTAAGAACCATTTCGATTAAACCAATTGTAATAATCACAGCTTTGAAATTATTCTCTCGGTTTTGGAGTTACGAAACCACAGACGAAGACTTGACACTTACAACTCCCCCGTTTTTGCGTCGAAAGTTAATAAAAAGAAAATGTTTAATATAAAAATATAATTGTTCCCTCTCTAATACTAATAAAACTATTTTTACATGACAACTTATATGTGCCAAACAATAACACCAATTGCCTGGTCTCAAATTAGGGAGTTCCTTATACTACGAGTACCAGAGCAACGGAATTGACTCCCCAGGACACCCAGACCAGAACCATTTAGAAAAATTCATTTCCCAAATTGGTCCTACCGGGAATCAAACACCGCGCACAGCGCCGACAACACGAACCTAACGGCTTACACCATCCTACCGAGGTCATCATAATTGGTAACCTACATGTATTGGAATTGTATGGAACAAAGCTAATCAAGTTATAGTCTGATTAAAATAGGATGTATTCATGGAACAGTTCGACACAATTTTTTTATTTAATTTACCTCACATTTAATTTTTAACCATGCAAATTTCGCGTTGTATATAAGAAGTCGATTTAAAATTAATGTCTTGTGAGGAAGTTCTAATTAGGTCGCTGAATAGAGACGATTACTTCAGCTACAAGAGTTCTAGCTCTTAAACTAGAAAATCGATTTGAATAAAATTGTATCAACCTGTGTATGGCGACGCAGCGATGCCTAGAGGAATGTTATTAATTTGGAATTTGTTACAGCCTATACTTAAGCCTTCGTATAGCCGTTAGAGCCTTACCGCATAAATATGAATACATCATACACTTCTGTACTATTAAGTTGGGTATTCACTGTTGTATAAATTTTTTATTGAATGTTAATTACTTTTTCCAATTGTTGAATCACTAATTCTCTTTATAGATATCTTCTACGAAGGAAACTTTTTTATTATTTTATGTATCAAATACATCGCTTAGTGTAGTATACTGTTCTGTACGCTGCTGCTTATCATATTGTCATTAATAATAAAAAAATGAGGGTAAGAAGATATTCCGCTCCCCTCCGTCCCAACCAATATACGATTTTATTTTTAAAATATTTTTATTTTCTTAACAATTGAGATTAAGCATGTTTAATTTTGTATATATAAGATATTTCAAATCGACGTCTGCAGATTATTAAAAAGTAACAAACAAAATTATTTATTTACTATATTCACGAGATAAAACAAAATCACCGTGATCAATGCGAAGATTTACAAAAGAAAAATATATTTATATATATTTTTTTTAAAAGTCTCCCTTGGCCAAGTCTATACTAAGCTTAATTTCACACAAAACTTCCACAACAATAGCTCGACCACAGCTTGACTCATTTCTAAATCGATTCGAATAGCTTACTGCTGATTTCTATTCTCTACACCATGAAATAAATTTTATCTATGATCGTTTTTTTTGACAATAGATCAATATTTTATAGGGTCAATGATCAGAGGATAGAATTTCAATTTTTTTTTATCGATTTAGTTCTAGTGGAATCTCTTACACGATCTCTCTATGACAAGTTATATAGCCTGATACGTGAAATGATGACGCTATTATTAACTTTTATAATATTCGTGTTTTCGATAGAATAGATTAGCATCTTAAAGAATTCACATGGTACGGAATGAAATAGAATACACAGCCTACATCTTTGTTTCCCGAAAGTTACAATTTAGAGCTATTCAAGAATAAAATGTAGTCCTTAAAAATCAGGTGGGATTATGGTCAAACATTCGTTTATTTTACAATAAAAAGTTACCAAAGCATTTAAAATAAAGACTTTATATTATTAGGTTAAAGCCACGATGTTACTGAAAATGTTATTATATCCCAGGATTTTTTTTAGAGATAGAAAATCGTATATTTGCTAAATCATAGCACACTACAAACAAGTTTTATTAGGGTACAATGCTAGAGATAGAAAAGGTTAGTCTAGATTTGCGGGTACAATCTGTAGTGTTATACTGTGTCAAGATGTAAAGTTAAGTGTATTGTAACAGGAAAAAGGGCCTTTTTTGTAAAACCAAGTGATGGGACGAACAAGTCGTGTAGCTGGTGTTAAGCGACACAGATCACAAAAATCTGAGAGACATTGCCACCGCGCCTGTCACCCTGAGACATAAGTTGACAAGTTCCATGTGCTTGTAGTTTCACCAGCACCTTACCCTTCAAAACTGGAACTAATTAATGCTTTCATTACTGCTTGGTGGGAGAAATAGGTAAGGTGGCAATACTTCCTTTGGGCAAACTCTTTCATATTCTTGTGCGATCTGTTCGCATGCTCTTTGCGCGCCACATGTATTAACATGTGTTTCATTGCACGCATGCAGCACGCGTGCAGCGCGCGTGCAGTATGGGTGCGGCACGCGCGCAGCGCAGATGCAGCGCGTTTGCGACGCATGTCCTAGATCTCTACGTACCCTATGAGTATTATGCAAGATAATAATAAGAATTACGAAGCTGATTGTTCTACAAGGTCCTAAGTAGAGCCGGTTAAAAATAAATAATTTAGAGTAGAGAATCAAAACGGTGTCAGCATGTTAGTATGTCAAGTGTATTCTTTACATTGCAGGCGAATGCTCATCGGTGAGGGAGGCAGTTTGTAATGTAAGCTCGAAAACGAATCTAGAATGTTACATTACAGGCGAATTGGCTTGAGCCAATCAGGATTATCTTTTTTTAAATTTTATGGAATTATTTATTTCATTTGTTTTGTTACTGTAATATTCATTTGCATGCAACCTCTACCTGATGTCATAAACTTGACTTATCCAACAGGGTTCATGTACGATCACTGTCATATTTGTAACATCAGTTTAGCACAAATTATCCATGTTGGCAATAATAATAAATGCTGTCAATTGGCGATACCAATGTCATTCGCATTTATTGAACGACTTTGGCAATGGTAACATTTAGTATATTTGTAATAAAGGTAATAATAATTTAGAAATGTAAATGCTTGTTTTTACAAAGTAAGGTAATTTACATTGAAAGTAAAAAAGCAGAAAAAATGCACAATAAGTTAATTTTCTAGTTTTAATTCAGTGTTCTGGTTGTTCTTGTTGATTTCAAATTTCTGGTGATGTTATAAGGAGTTTGAAAAAGTAACAGACGTGTTTATCTGGCACATTTTTCATTTATTTATGTATTTACACATAAATAAATAGTAGTACTCGTAAACCTTTTAGTTTCGCCCGACACTCGGTGCGGTCTGGTAATTTCTGAGAAAACGACACTAGATTAAAATTTTAACGTTAAATGCTCTCATACATTTAATTAATGCGACATTAGAGAGGCCTTAGTTTCGAACAACTGCTTTCAATACAAAATTTTGTACTTACTAAAAATAAACATCACTTCGTTTTTATTCAATTAAAAGATGGTTTTATTACTTTATTTACAGCAGTTTCCTTACGTTTAACATTTTTTGTTACTTTTTAAGACTTTATACTACCTCAAATGACTTTGGTGGATTCCGCATCAGTGAAACTGTTGAATCTATCACTTTGGAAAAAATATATAGTAAAATTGAGGATGTACACTGGTTACTATACGTTATGAAAACACGATTCTTAAAAATTTTCACGATAGGAAAAAAAACACAAACTTACCTCGAAATTTTACAAGAAAACCGCAGTATTCAATAGGTACTTTACAAAATACCGATTTTTTTTATATCTACTGAACTAAATTGATCACGTATTACATACGATATTCATTTTCCAAATGGCTTTAATTTAGTTTGTAAAAAAGTAAATTCTGAAATAAAGCCAATGTCACTGCTGCTCGACCAAAGCAAAATAAACCGTATTAGTATGGGAAAAAATTGAATTCGTGCTGAATTAGCATTGTCGCTTAAAGTAGGGAAACTAAAGTCTCTGTAGGACTGTCATATTGAATATTAGCTTAAACGTGACGTTTTCAAGTGTAAATTTATCTTACCTATGGAATAAATGATTCTTTGGTTTTGACTATTTTGAACGTTGGACATTTATAGTTTTATTGTAAAAAGTTATTGACGTCATTGTGCTCATTACATAACGTAGTTTCAATATCAGTTTAAACGTTTCTGAAATCTGTTATATTTACGGAATAATCACCTGGGTACATTTAAAGATCTTCTTCTTCCTGTCCTTATCCCACACTAGGTGGGATAGCCGCCATTTCCATACTTTTACCCGATTACGCCCTATATAGTCTTGTAATGTCTTTGTAATTAGAATTAGAATCTACTATTAGTTCAATAGGATTTTATTACTGTTTAATTAAGTGATAAAAGTCTCAACATTCACGAGACTGAAAATATTAATCTCGGAATCTGGAAAATGCCAATAAACCATCGGGACTAGCGAAATTTTCGATTCCGAGATTTCCCATACAAAGGCACCTGAATGCAATAATGCGTAGGTATCCTTAGAGAATGACCTTTTTTCCTCGCAATATTTTGTGAGTATTTTCATACTCATATTAGGTCATTAGAGAGAATCGGTGATTCAGTGGTCAGAGTAGCATGCTTGACATTTGAGGGGCTTCTGGGTTAATTTCGTTCCTCGGTTAATTAATAACACCTTTATAGCACTTTAAATCATTATTATATTAATCGTACAAAAGAAACTTGTACCCGCATAGTTGTATAATGATTATGCGATTGTCTTGGCAACTAACTCCGGCCACCACTTATCCTTATAACTAGACTTGCAGCTTAAACAGGGCTGGATCAAGAAACAGGGCGATTGACAATTAAGTTCGGATAGCACCATAAAAATATTTTTCGATCATTTTTAATTATTCACCCTCTAATTGAGTCCTTGAAGAAGATTTGCGTTTTTCCAATTACCTAATTAATTTTAATTTTGAACTATCTTTTTTTAATAGATTAATGGCTGACTTCGAAAACTTCAAATTTAGAAAACAAAATCCATTTTCATAATATGAACGTCAATAAAATTATAAGTCAATTGTTTATAAATAAGAAATGAAACTATTTTTCAGGATTTAAATCGCGTATATTTGTTTTTTCAAACAAACCGACGTTTCGGGCCCTTTACAGGTCCCATGGTCACGGTTGACTGTCAGTCAAGTCGTCGGTTTGTTTGAAAAAACAAATATACGCGATTTAAATCCGGAAAAATAGTTTCATTTCCTATGTGTAACAATCGCGAAAACCTAAGAACTCGGTTTATAAATAATATATATATATACACTCTCGCATGCAAAAGGCCCAAGTTATAGCTTTCAGGCAATTACTCTGCAGGCAGGGAATTAGCCGTTCGCTATGTAAATATATGGTACATGCAATTGTTCCTGACACTTACATTATTTATTTGGTCTCAAACTAGGGAAATTCCCTTCTCTATGAGTACCAGACTCACAATAAATCCGAAGGCGTTACCCAGAAAAAAATAAATTTAGGAAAGGTAAATTCATGGTTACAACATCTGATACTCTCCGCGCGAACCGCTATATTGCTGATTAGTGATTTTTCATGGAGCCATGGAGGATTAAAGTCGGACAGACCAAACACAATAGCAGACAAGATCCTTTTCCAAATAATCTAAACAGTAAGATTCATAAAACAATCGTAACAGGGCTGAAATAGACCCCTACTGTTATCTTAATACAGCCCATAGCAATCTCAAGTAATCGACGACATCCGAGTTACGCGTTTGCGCCAGCCCAGCGCTCACTTCCCTTGCTATTACGAAACTAAACAAGCTTTTTCAACCTGACTACTGGAATCTCTTTGGATAGAAAACTTTTCCTACAACTAGGGATATTGTTGTGTAATTAATAAAGGTATGGTTGTAAATATGTGGCGTTCTAATTTGTGTTGATTGCTAGAAATTATGGTTAGAAAATATTGAGTTTTATTTTATTTGAAAGTTATTTAACATCACTAGCTTACAACTGAAGTAAGCAGGTTTTTACTATTTGATTCTACACTCAAAAATAACTTTTCTGATTGAGGTATTTAGTTTCCGTCACAAAGTTTTCATTGTCAAGAAACTACAAAATGTTATAATTTCGTATATATGTGTTTTTTTCAAACAAACCAACATTTCGGGCGCTTTACTCAACCTGTAAAGGGAAACATTGGTTTGTTCGAAAAAACACATCGACCGATTTAAATCCCGAAAAATAGTTTCATTTCCTATTTGTGACAATCGCGAAAACTTAAGAACTCGATATGTTATAATTTGTTATGGACACTAAATACTTCCGTCGATTCTCAACGAACAAAGTTTTTTTTCTAAGTGTAAAGTGTGATAGTAGAACCTACTTTACCTCAATTGCAAGGTCATAGTGTTGAGTAACATTTGAATAAACAATATGTCGTATTCTTCTATTTCATGAATTTAAATTTAGTTTTTGACACTTATTGCTTATTGTTGCAATAATCAGATAGAAACGACCCATCAAAAAGAGAAATACCTGTTATTAATCTATACAGTATTGAACAGAAATATATATTTAAATAGATAGCGAATAGAACATGCAAACAATAAATGCTTGTGAGAAGGGAATTACACTCTCATTAGCTAGGAACTTCCTTACTTCATAATGGGAGATCACTTTACGTGCTCTGAGAATACTTGAATGGTAGTTGTAAATCACGTAGTATAAATTCTTTTACTTATTCACTGACGTGAAACTTAATTTTCTTTAAAACTATATACACTCATGGACATATTTAGAGGAATCCTTAAGAGTTCATACTACCTCAGCTCGAATTCCAATTTTTCCCGTACTAATACGGTTCATTTTGCTCAAGTCAAGTGTCAGGAACGCTGGCTTTATTTCAGAATTTATTTCTTTTACAAACGAAATTAAAACCATTTGAAAAATGTATATTGTATAGTACTTATACGTGATCTATTTAATTCAGTTTATATTAAAAAAATCGTTGGTAAATGTATATTAACTATTGAATACAACGGTTTTCTTGTAAAATTTCAAGTTAAGTTTGTGTTTTCTTTATCAAAATTTTTAGGAATCGTGTTTTCATACCGTATAATAATCGGTTTACATTCTCAATTTTACTATATATTTTTTCCAAAGTGATTGATTCGACACTAACATTGATATGCAGAACCAACCAAAGCCATTTGGGGCAGTATAGACTCTTAAAAAAATGTTGCATTATAATAACAATTTTCAACCACTGACAGAATTTTAAATTTGAAAAAATAATAACTTCAATCATCTTTTGATTTCAATTAAACGTTCTGGTATATGTGGCCAGAGGTTCATAATATGCACGTTGTTATCATAATTCAACCTCACTATTAGCGTTCCTTTAAATATGTCTAAGATAATATTTATACATTCGCAAAATCCACCTACTTCTAGTCCATACAAGATCATTGTTATCATTCAATAAAAGCTAATATAGCTACCATAGCTACCGCTGGTAGCTATGAAAGTACCTTTTTGTTCCAGAGAAAAACTTTCATAAATTTCTCACAGATGGCGCTACGGCAAAAAGTCGTTAAAATCAAAAACAAATATCTACAACAAACACATTGTAATTTTTATTCCTGAAGTCGACTGGTTTGTTCCATAACTCAGTTGGGAGAGCATCAGATACGGTATGCTGAAGGTGCTCATTCGAATCCAGCCGGGTCAAAGGAATTTTTCTTAGTGTTCGATCTTTCTATTAATAATTATAGTAATCTCATTTATACAGGGTTTTAAAAAGGACGAGCGGAAAAGAACATAATAAAATTTCACTTCTTGTTCTATATCTAATTTACCCAACGACGCAAAGTACGTACATTTTAAGGTCAAAGTAAATATACTCCCGGACACTCGAGCCACCTTGAATTTTCAATATTAAATGCCCTTAGGTTAAACAATGCTTGATTTATCCAGAACTAATATGCAACTTTGAAACTGATACACTAAACATCATTTCCATAAGTCGTTGAAAATTTGAATTTCAAAACCGAAGAAACGTTTTTCTTCGATGCTAACTATATTTTTATTCTAGCTCTTTAAGGGTAAAAATGCAAGATTATGTGACCGGAGTGAATATATATAAGGCATCGTTTAAGTGATCGTTTTCATTCACATTTTTAACACCCATACCAATTTACGTGATATCAAACTAGAGGATTCCCAGGACTATAAGTACCAAAAGCAACTAAATTCAGTGGTACTCAGGCCAATTAGACCGAAATCACATTAAAAACTTTCTTTCTCCGGGTATCGAATAAAAAACCTCATAATCAGATGTTAAATTTATTCTAAGCCATACAGACCCTTTATATGTATAATGCCTCAAAAACGTCATACAGTATTATCTCGATACTCCAATACTATGCAAACTTAATTTTTGGACCTGGGGGTCGATTCTCAACCTTACAATAACTCAGTTGTCGACCGATCATTTTGGTATCGTACAATTTCTTTTAATTATTATTCACAACACGAACTGAAATGACGTCACACCCGTACGATTACTCTAACTTCTCCACTGGCAAAGGCTACAAACATTATCCAGAACACAGTTACCGAATGTTCTATTGTTTATAAAGCAAAAATGTAATATGGAAATCTCTTAATGTTATAAATAAAGTCTGGATTTAGTTCAATTTTATTAATTTATTTTAATGCAAGTCTAATGCATTCCTATATTATACACACTTGAAGTCTTAAAAATGTATATAAAAGGATTTTCATTTTCCTTATAATCTATTTCACCGACTAACGCCGTAAACGCTGTTGGATAACGATATTGTATCCGAATCCAAATTAAACATTAACTCGAATGTTCTGAATAGCTCGAAAAGCGCCCTTCGATTCGAGAACGATATCCAATCGAACGATTCAGTTAAAATATCGAAGAGTTCTGAATCGGGGTCCAGATCTGTTGTTTGTTTCTTTATTTTTTTTAACAAAATTGTTTTTCTTTGTTTTCTTTTTGGAATTTTGTTTTTTATTGTTTTTTTTTCACAAAATTCGGGGAGTATAATATTAGTAAATGAATATGGTTTTTTACAAAAATAACAAAAAATAAAGACAACGGCGGTGTTCATTGAAGATATCGATTTAAACTAATATAAATGCGAAAGTAACTCTGTCTGTTTCTTTTGCACGCCTAAACTGCTGAACCAATATTTATGAATTTTGGTATACAGATAGTCGGGACTTAGGAAAAGGACATAGGCTACATTGTGTTACAAAAATAAGTCCAAAGGGGGTAAAATACGAGATAAAAGTTTGTATGGAGAACCAATAAAATTATGAAAATTAGTACAATAGAATAGGATAACCCAAGTACTTTATTCTACGCAGACGACGTCGCGGGCACCGGCTAGTTTATTATAAACATTTAAAAATACGCCTCCTAAAGAGACAAGTGGAAGGAAACCTAATAAACGTGGCTTCTAGAAAGTAACTGGCTCCGACACAAGCAAGTAACTTGAACTATTTCCATGAAAACGCGCCTTTTCCTGGACTTAATAGGTAGATAATTAGTTATACCTTCTTATAATACCTCGTAACGTAACAAGATTGAGTCTAGATAGAAATAGTAGGTCCAGTAGGTAAGTGGAAAAGCATGTCATATTATTTCGTCAAAGATAAGAAGTTTCGTAAATGATTTTCGTATGTAACCACACTTTATGCTATGTGGTATTCCGAAGATTCATTACTACGCCTCTTGACCGCTCTAGTTATCGCCAAAGTTGTTGTGCCAAAGAAGTTAAAGGAGGGAAGGATTTTCATCCAAACATTAATAACAATTGAAACACTGCTATTTTCAATTTTTTAAGTCATTTAGTATACTAATAATCTCTTTTAACACAAAATAAACTTATTTCTATTCTAATTCACTATATAACTATGCGAAACGAATAACATTTTATTAAAAATATAACTTCATAAAAAAATCCGAAAATTACAGAAAATGTCGCAAAATAACCTTAATTCACCAGTTACCAACTTTCGCTAAATTCTATTCATATCCCACATATTTTAACGACAACTGTTACCATGTAATTATGTTAAATTAATCATCACATAAATTTCGATTTTCAAGCAAAAGTAGTGCTTACCATAAGACAAAAAGATCACTCTTTATTACCACTCTAATGAGTCTGTTTCAAAAGTACCTGTAACAAAAAAAAAATTCAATAATTTGATAATTTATAACAAAAAGAGAAAAACGAACACAAAAAGATAGAAAAAAAATGTGCAGCTGGCTACCAAAGGGTAGCCTTAGGTGAAGACCTAACTTAACCTAACCTTGACTCCGAAATGTAATTAATGCTATGCTATCTCAATTAAAATAATATTTACATTAACGAAATTGTGTTAGGATTTCTGCCGCCAAGCAGAAACGTGAGCATTACTGTGTTCCGGTTTTGAAGTGCAATTACAAGCACATGGGACTGACACAAGCGCAGTGTCAGGGTCCCACAGTGTCCCTTAGATTTTTGGGATTTATAGCCCTGAATGGCACTGCAACATTAACAATTATAGACAGGCATGTCTATTGTCACCAGCTACATAGCTTGTTCGTCCCGTCAAATTTACCATAAATAAACTTTGAAGTTCTTAGGTTTTCGCGATTGTTATACATAGGAATGAAACTATTTTTCCGGATTTAAATCGCGTATATTTGTTTTTTCAAACAAACCGACGTTTCGGGCTCTTTACAGGTCCCATGGTCACGGTTGACTGATGTTTATAGGAATGATCCTATAAACTTTTAAGTTTTAGTTGTAATATCTTTTTAATTTTTGTAATATCAAATCTTCGTCGTCCTAAAACCTTTGTGTTAAATATTTATCGAAATAATACATCCTTTTATAACCCCGTGACTAGAATGTGTCGAACCTACAATAATTAACTCATATAAGAACCTGCTGGAGGTCACATTCATGTTTTCGACAACAATCTTTGTCGAATTCGTACTAATCTCCTCAAATATTTCAACTCGTCTTCTCATTAGTACTGCCAAATTAATATCTATGTTAGTTTCAAGCTGCATTAGTTTTAAGTTGTAATCTCACTTTTTCTCACTTTTCCTTTTTTTGTAATCCTTATGCAAATATGTTTACACTTCGAATTATAACGTTGTACGTACAAGTATTAGGTCTACATTCCAGATTAAAACTATAAATTGTTTCTCAACATGTTCCACTGAATGTAAACTGTTTTGTACATCCAATAAAATAAAATAAAAAATATCTGACATTTTTTACGTGTGTATTTGGTAGTGAAGCAAGTTGAAAGTTCCAAGCTTCCTCCGCGGCGGCTCACACCCCCGTCATGTACAGAGTTATTAGGTTATGACCGTTTAGAGAGATCTGTTTAAATCTATTTATTTGTGTATTAAGGTATAATCTGGTGAATTATTAAAAGACATGGAACAAGAGTTGTTGTTTATGATGTTAGTAATATAGTCGTGCGAGGTTGTTAGCATTTTAGAAATAACCATGTATAGAAAGTTTACTACAGGAATAACAATTACCAATCCTTAAAGCCTGACTACCGTGCATATTGTACTTAGCAGTAAATATTATAGTTTATAGTGTGAACGAATTTAGAGTTATTTCGTCAAAACCCGTTGAATTATAGTATAAATAATTATATACCAAAATGCGTCTTTTATCGAGTCCCGCTAAGTCAATGTTAAATTACTTTCATCAAAAAACCGCAAGGAAGAAGTCCGAGCAATGTGACACCTATGGGGTACATACAGATAGAAAGCTCCCAGCTAGCAGGGGCTACAATGAGTGGAAACTCACGCATGCCGCGGATTCAATCGAATCATTCTACTATTAATTATGTCATTTTTTTGTAGAGACAGCAACTAAATTATCTTCTTTGCAGTGTTTTTTGAACTAGCAAGAGAATGAATAACAATACACTTTTCTTTTTTGAAAACAATAAGTGCGCATTTGACCTCCCTCACGTCTCACCTGATGGAAAGTGATGATGAGGTTGACGATGGAGCAGGCGCTAAATATTCACTCTCGTTTTGAAAAGGCACAAGTTACAGAGTTAAGGGACAAATCTGCAGACAGATGCAACTTTATAACCGTTCGCCATATCAATGTGAATACAAAACATTAAAAAAAGTAGATTGAAATAAATATGATGATGTTTAATATGGAAGTGTAATTTCTTTTAATAATCATCAAGCACAATGCTTTCAGCAACAACTTTAATGATTGCAGCAAAATTTTAAACAATGATTTTAATTAAGTTGTGACTGATTCTTTGACATATTCCAATGTTATCCAATCCAATCAATTCCAATATAAATATTTTTTTTCACTGTATTTTTCTTATCAATGTATGTTCTTCTAACTAAATATTATAATTCTGCATATTCTACTCTACAATTCCTTCTCTGAGCATCATCTTCTGTACGACCACCTATTATTACAAGGTTGTAAATATTTAGAAGTATAACTTTTTGTAGCCAGATTTAATAGTCCGTGATTAAACCCAGTTAACTCCCGGTGTAAGCAAATAATTGCTGTGAAAGAATAAAATGTTACAATATTTAACATCTCATTTCACAATAACAGAAAATCGTTATTGATGAGGTCACCAAATACCAACTTTATAAATCAATAAATTATTATTTGTTGTTGCACAGTTCTTAACATATTTGTCTGCTAACCGTACTCGAAACCGATTGTGGTCCATGAGTGATTTTTAATTTAATTGTAATACCTGATTTTGCCCAACCGACCGTAAGAAGTAGTTCGAACGGACAGATGTCAATCCGAACCGCTAGTTAGGGTTCCACAGACCAAATTTGAAAATAGATATCGATTAAGCTTTATTTAATAACATCTAATCAACATCACCTAATGAAAAAAATGGATCAGAGTCGCCGACTTGCACGTAGGCGTTCTTGAATATAAATAAAACGAGATTAGATTACCGGTCGGTATAATTTTGTCCGTACTATTCCCGTACTTACTAAATTATGGCATTTCATTGCCTTTTTATTTCACTTTATATACTTTTCGAGTTCGTCCAGGGAGGTAGCACCTTACCTAGTTTTGCCGCCAAGCAGTAATGTGAACATTGCTGCGTTCAGGTTTTTGAAGGGTATGTGTTAGGGTGACGGGCACAATGGCAGTATCGTTCAGTTCTTTTCAATTTAAAGCTCTGAGTGACACTGCAACTGCTATGGATAAGCGTGTCGCTTCCCACCAGGTGCACGAGTTGTCCGTCCCGTCCCTTGTTATCATAAAAAGAACTTTTTTTTTACAAGAGCTTTACATAAAAATCAAAAAATAACAGTGGAACCTTTCGCCGTGACACCAGCTCACGCACGCTATTTTTATCTGCGTAATATACGTCATGTGACGCTTTTTATAATACGTATGAATGGTCAGGTAATTTTTTTGTCTTTTTATTCTTATGTGTAATGAATTAACGATAGTCGAGAAGATATCGACATGTGAAATCGGGCTTGTTCTTTTTTAAGCCGAGGTGTTGTAATAAATTGGTAGTTTGTAATGGTTTGATTGGTATTTTGATTTTGTTTTGTATTCAGGTCTCAATATAGCAGAGGCTCGTGTCACTAAATAAAAAAAAAACAATAATTTTATACAGACATTTTTGTTGGCAACTACATTTGAACACTTTTGGTTTTATTGTAAATATGCAATTAAAAAAAACAATTCAGCCATTAAAAATTCTTCTAGTGCAAAAAGAAACACTTATAAAGTTAACATAGAAGTCATACTTTACTAGTTGTCATTTTTCCATTTACTGTATGTAAAAAAATTATAACTATTAATAACTTTTCATTTCACCAATGCCAGTATTGTAAATTTCCCCATGTGTCTTCAGATTCTGGTGTATATATAATATATTAAGTACGATTATATATTAAAACGAAAAAGAAGAATTGCTATTCAGTAATCAATAATAACTGTCTTTTGTTATTTTGTCTCGGCAGAGTGGAAATATCAAAATAACGGAAGGTAAACGTTGTATGTAATAAAGGACGTATTTTACATATAACTGATTTATTATTTGATTTTTATTTCTATAATTAACCTTAGTTTAAGGAGAGTTATGAAAGTTAATGGTTTTATTGTTTTTCTTTTTGTATTAAATATAAAAACAATCACCAATTAAATATATTGGGAGCCCGCGGGTGATGAGAGCGGTGTTAAACTGGACTTTCCCAATGCTTGTATTTGTGCAAACGGCACTCCTATGTCTTCGTTAACATTCGACAAGGTTCGAGTCCCGTGGGCGCCCCTTTAGAACCCCGCGTTTAGTCGTATGAGATGGTTGTGTGTTTTTCGCTCCGCGCTTATAAAATTTGCTAAATTTCATCATCCCAGGTAAGCATTAAAATGCATAGATACTACCTCCGTGCCGAACGGTTACCATGCCGGACTGCCACGCAGAGGTCCCAGGTTCGATTCCCGGGCCGGGAGAAATGTTTGTATGGCCTACATTTATTTCTCTCGTGAGTTTGGGTGTAATTTGTGGTTGTCTATGTGTGTGTCCATGGCACCCGCGACACAGGGTTTCCCTAGTGCGGGGCTATGTTGAGTGTGTGCGTTATTTATTTATTTATTTATTTACTACATTGTATTTACACTATGTCACATATCTATCAAATTTTAGAAGTTATGCTTGAAATCGCAATAAAAATAGAAATATTTTTACTGTTTTATTTCTTTGTCAATTCGATGTTACGCGGTTAATGAGAGCTATTTGGCTCTCCTTATCCCATTGCAACATTCACACCCTTTCTTGTTTACTTTCATTACTTTTTAACTTATATATTTTATTACTTTAATTTTTTTTTCAGACTGATTATATATAATGGCTCCCATTTGACATACGGGATTCTTACCGGCTTCCATTTCTCGAACTGTGTTGTAATGAGAGCGAATGACATGTTTTAGTTTTTTCTTTTTTAACCAAATATTTTATTTTAGTTTCATATTTTTCTGTGATTATCTAGTACCCAGACATATGAAGCGTACGTATATAACTAATAAAAAATTAAATTGCATAAATTATGACTCTCATTGTCAGTTTTTTCTTAGCAGGCTCCCATTCCCCCACGCTCCCCTAAAGTTTGTTTTAGGTAAAATATTGATGTAAATATTTGCGTCATTTAATTTTATAACGAATTTCGTTAGTGTCTTTTTAATATATTATGTTATTTGTCGGACCGTGTTTGTTTATATTAATTATCTAAATTTAATGAACAGTTTTATATCTCTGCCTACAGCTCCCTAAGTAGCTGCTGTCGACCATTAAGAATTAAAACACTCAATTTAAAATTCAGAATTAAATCCAACCATTTAATAAAATGATTCCTAATTTGAAACATTCCCTAGCCATCAAAATAGACAAACCAATTAACCATAAAGTATCTATTAATTAGAACAACAGGTTTCTGATACAACACTAAACAAAATTTAAAAAAAATCCCCACAAACATAAAGCCCATAAAGTAAGAGTTAATTTTCATCGCTTCTCTTTTGACTAGTGTAATGTGTGAAGATATGACACTTATATGTTGATAGAAATGCAATTATATTGTGAATCTTACATTTGATATTCTGTGTAAAAATATTATTATGGATAATTTACCTAAATTATTATTGCATATTTGAGACTGAAAAATCTATCGATGAAAACCAAAACGTAAAGTTTTAAATACACAATTTTTTTATTTATAAAAATACAGACAGTAAACATATTTAAAAGTTTAAAAATAGCCTTAGAACTACAATATCATCATCCTCATCAGCTTACGGGCATCCACTGCTCGACAAATCTCCCGTTCCTGTAAACCTCGCATCTAATCGATGATGGTCACCTTTCTCAGGACATCCATCCATCTTGCCACATCCATCTTACATGGCGTCTCACATTGGGCTTTTGTCACCTACAGGATAAGGGTTCACGGGTTGGTTGGCATGCCAAGTATTCCCGGCATATCATTAACGATGATGGGGAGAATGGTGAATTCCCTCCAGAGGTGGGTCCGCGGTGGCGGACAATCGCAGGCGTGGATCGTGAACCACGTACCCATAGCCCCGTTCGGTGCGGAGTGTGGGAATACTCGGGAGTTTTTAGTGAGGAAGAGTCTCACATTACCAACGCGCCTCGCCGTGATGCGGTGGTACTCATTACGAATTTTCCTTTAGGAAAAATACTGGCAGCTTTCCCGCTTTTTTCCGTTAAATTTATTTCTCCCACTGAGTTAAATTCGTTCTTTAATAAGTCAAGAATATGTCAGGTTTCACAGTTAAGATTTAAATTCAATTCTATGCCGCTTCCGATAAGAACGGTGCAAAATGTCAAAGTATGATTCTCTTCACTGTATACATTGACGTAAGATGTGCAGTTTCCCTACGCTACGTTTTGTGAAAATGACCTTGAATCTATACGCTCATTACTCATTATTTTCGAAAGTGTCCTATTTATAAACTGATTGATCATCATTGCCTTTTCCATACTAAGCTGTCAAATCACCCACTATTATTATTCTACTAAATCTCTTCTATGTTATAATCTTGGATATTTAAATACTTTCAACAAAATAGTTCCCAAAGGCGTTTTGCTAATGTACGGATACCGTTATTTCTAATAACTAGTATAGTAAAAGCTGTAATTTTGCAAATGGCCGCCTTATATCGATAGAATAACTTCATAGGTAGCTAAGATTATGAAAGTAATTACGTTTTATATGTTCTTATAATGCACGTGTATGGCGTCGAGGTGTAGGAGAATCGAGGCTGGTTTTTTAATGAATATCTTTGTGCGGATATCACGCCTTAGGAAATTGGTAGTGTTACACACATTAAAATTTTATGTGGTATCAACTCATTCCGGTGCACTATTAAAGTTTACATTTGTGAAAGCCCTCCTTCCATATCATCCCTTTTATCACACTGTAAGCGTCTCACATCATAAGATAGTTTGGGCTATAATCTGCCAGAATTGCTAGCAAGCATTCCAAGTGTAGCTGGAGAGCTACTTTTAAAAGAGTTCATCCAAGGAAGTACTAGGTGGCGGTGGAAAGGGAAATAGCCACCGATCCGATTCGCCGCAAGAAAGTTGGTCGCAGAAGGATAGCTATGGCTCTCCAACTGACGTAAACGGGCAACGGGTAGCGTAAGGCCCTGTAGCGTGGCTCCATGAGCGGCAGTCTTAGCGGATGGGTGGGTCTGCCTCTCAAGCCAGCTGATTGGGAGGTAACATCTCTCCCCGAAAAGTGAGATGGAGTTGGCATATGATGTCGAGAAGGAAGAGACAGTCCGATATAACCCTTCGTGTCTCCTGGGCAGAGGGTAACTATCAATGAGGATTCCCCGACGTTAAAAAAGGGAAGAACTGCCACCTAACCCATTTCTGCCACCAAGCAGTAATGTAAGCTTTACTGCCTTTTAATTTTAAAAGGTGGTGGCGAAATTATAGGCACATGAGACTTGTCAACTTGTTTCTGAGTGGCGCTGCAATAGCTATGGACAAACGTGTCGCTTGCCATCAGGCGCACGACTTATTCGTCTCATCGCTCAGTGTCATACAAAAATGTACGTTATTTAAAAATTTAAATCATAGGTATATTCCACCACAGGGATTCGAACTATCGACCTCTCATTGGAGAAGACACCGCTGCTGTGTTCACAATAAATCACGAATGGACAAAATTAGAATTCTAACGGAAAAAAGTAGCATAGTTCGATTCAGTCTTATATTCTATGTTGTGATGCAAAAAAATAGTTTTCGCCAAAATTTTACGTTAGGTATCTATGCTCAAGTTCGTTGTACAAATAATTCTACTCACATCGCCTGACTATCTTCGAATATTTTAGACTTTTCATTGTGTCGTTTGTGCGTATTCGTGTACGTGCATGTGCGCATGTGCGTGTGCGTGCGTTCTTCAGTCCTCTGTGGAGTTTAGCCATAGTCGCATTTCACATGTTTGGTATTATTATTTTATTGTTTTGTTTAAATTATAAGGGTGTTATTAATTTTATTGGTTATCACCATTTTGCTACCACGACAGTAACATATTGTTCGTGAAAATACTCCACTAGTTTGTTGTTGTCATTTACACAAAGGTAGAGAGCGTTAGCGACCCTGTTTGACGAAAAAGTCAACGGTTTAAGTCCAGCCGGATCGCACCGGAATTTTTCTTTGTGTTTCTTAAATCTTTGCATCAAAAATAACAACAAACTATGTACAGACTGTGTCAAAAAAGTGATTCTGTTAAGGGATAAAGAATAAACTTTTGGACAGCATACAAAAAAAGCTTCAATTGTCAGTGGCTGAAATGCTAACCGTAAATTCTAAAAGTCATTTTATGCCATTATAAAAAAAATTCTTGCAATTTTCTTAAAAAATATAAACTTTTATCATTTGCATCCCATTTAAAGGAGCACTTAAAATATAGTACATATTTTTATTTCATATAAATTGTCACGTCTCTATGAGGTAACAATAAAAATAGTACGAGAAATGAGGGCATTTATATAAATAATTTTATAGCTAATAACAATCCTACGTAATACAAGTACTGAAGCAGAATGATCCATTCAAAACTAACCTTTATTACTATGAAAGTCGGTACCTATTAACTGAAAGTACAAAACGACATTTTAATACTTTTATAACAGGTTATAATAATAATAGGCACTATACTTGGACATAGCAGACGTTTATAGGAGGGTCGTAAACATAAAATCTTCTGTATATTAACCGTGTAACGGAGAAAGTTGTATGGAACATCCTCTAAGAAGCGGCTTTATTATAATTGTAGGATTATTTAGTTTATTGTTGCCTTATAGCAGTTGAACTTCTTAGTTACGTGAAACGTACAGAGGCGGTAAAGATTTGCAGTGTTTTCTAAACTAACACTTAAATAATGTTTATTTTATAGGTAATAAGTTACACTTGAAATCGTCATAATACTGATTATACTTTACTGCACATTCGTAAGTGTGTGGTGAGCGACCCAACTGCTCCGGTACATACCTATCTGGATAATAAATAGGGTGTTGTACGTGCACTCAAGGCACTAGCCTTTTGAAATCCGGATGTAGTCTGTGTCAACGGGTTGTTCTAGGGTTAGGATCTGACTGGTAAGGTCCCTGTGCATACTGTGCAAGCTTTTTCGCACAGGTAATTGGTCAGTAGTAGTAGAGCTCCTTGTGAAAAAGGTCGTCCCATTTCTTCCATACCATAACTGCGTACCGGTTTTCAGGGTGCTGGTTAAATTCTGGTTTTTACGAAAAGATTTGCACCTATTGTTGCCCAAAATCGTGAGCAGAAATGTTATACGCGTAAAATAATACGGAATTTGGTATATTATTCATACTTATTAGAAATTTCGATGGAAAAAATCTTTATCCGCCCAAAATGGCGGCTATTTGGTTTCGCAAATTAGAAAAGCATTCAGTTTAAATACAAGTTTTTATAAATAAAAATTATTATTCTGCATTGCTAAATAAATACCCTCCGTACTACAACAAAAACATCTGAAATAAAAAAAA
>NW_020653765.1:1143175-1150168 GCF_003589595.1 Hyposmocoma kahamanoa
CGTATTTTATTTCTAATTTCTATGCACGAAATACATAATTATAGGTAGTGTCATACAACATAAATTTGTTCTGAAACGGGTGTACGTATTAACGACTTGTGAATTAACATTAAAATTTCCTTTCAAGTTTTTAATAATCGTAAACTTACACTACGATAATTTTGATCACCATCGTTTCGCCATTGACTCAAATCGAATCGAAAAATGAAATAATGTTCTCTTCAACACAATAAAGGCGTGACTCCAAACGGTATAAGCCGATCGCTTTAGGGAGTATACAAAGGTTATTGATATTTTATAATAATAAATGACCTATACAATAGAAAGCTATTCTAAATTACACGACGATATAGCAATTTGGGCGTCACTGGAGTAGATTTAATTCGGTATTTCTAATTGAAACAATACGTGTAGAAGTAATAAATTTAAGATCTGTCTGTGGAATAAATAAGTATTTAATAGAGAAGGCTATTCAGCGTTGGTGGTCAGAAAGATATATGTATTTTTTTTGTTTTGATTCCGTTCGAGTTTTTGGTTCTATTGGAAGCTGTAAAAGTTAGAATAGTTGCTATAAATAAAAAATAAAGCTTTGTAACGGTGGCTGCAAAGTTTTTTACTCTGCTTAGAGATCTTAGTGTCATAGCACAGGATTTATTTATAACTCTATGTTCGATCATTTAGTTATATAATGTACTTGTTACATATTAGTAGCAGTAGAGCTCTTTGTGAAAGAGTTCGTCCAGGGTAGTACTGCCACCTTACCTATTTCTGCCGCCAAGCGGTAATGTGAGCATTACTGTGTTCCGAAGGGGAAAGGGTGCTGGTGAAATTACAGACACATGGAATTTGTTAAGTAATGTCTCAGGGTGACATACGCAGAAGAAGTGCCCCTGAATGTGTGGCACTACAACGGAAATGGACAGGCGTGTAGTTTACCATCAGGCGGACGACTTGTTCGAGTAACCTTGATTTTAATTAAAAAAAATACTAGATCTATATTTCGACTCTTTGTCACAGAAGTAGCCATTACTTAATATTATCATTAATAAGTATTTTATTTAAGTAACTAAATAGTATCGCAAAAAATAAATAAAAAAAAAGAATGGCTAAATACTGTTGGGAAGATCGCGAAAAAATACCAGTATGCACGAAGCAATAAAAACAATTAATGAATAAAAATGAAGATATTTTTTAACAAGTTAAAAATAGATAATCCTTTTCTCGCGAAATGGATTGAAATAGATTGAATAAAAATTAGTTGATTCATCGATGATATCGCAATGGAAAGCACAGACAATAACATAACCGTGTCTTTTGTTTGTTAGATTATCTTTGCAAACAACAGCTTTTGTACTTCCTGCTTTCTATACAACGGCGAAACATATGTTACGTATGTCGAAATCTATTCAAAATCTTAGACAAAAGCCAATAAGACTTTGCAAACTTGTTACGTCACGAAATTCCTAAGTTCTAATACGACTTCTGTGCGCTTTGTCGCTATTGTCGGTGAGTATAATCGGATAACTGGACAGGCAGACATAGACATAACTGTGCTGGTGATAATTATATCCTGTTGTAACGATTGCGTTTGAAGAGCATGATATTTCTGGATTAGGATGTGGCAGTTAGTAATTTTGAATAAAAAATAATTTTTACATAGGTAAATTCATGGCAGAACAATATCTGCACACACATAAGCCTTCATACTACACTTCATACTACAGCCACGCACTATTTATTTTCATACATTTATACGCTTCTAAATGCCGTTTTTTTTATAATATGAAGTGACGGAATGAACAAGTCGTGCGCCTGACGGTAGGCTACACGCCTGTCCATAACAATTGCAGTGTCACTCAAAAAATTAAAATTAAAAAAATGTTAAAATTTAAACTGTTTATTTGAATAAAAAAAAAATACATAAATGATATTAGTTTACGGTTGAATCTTAAAATTAAAGATTATATAACCTATTAATAATGTAGTTGCGTTTAATGGTTAGGTTGTATATAAATCATTCTTATCATTCTTATTTGTATTTGTCCGTTGTATAAAATTTTTTTAGAATGTTCTTTACTTGCACGGGCTTTCTATTATCTAACAAATCCACAAGGAACCTTGGTAGGTTGTTTAATATTCGCGGGAGTTTACACATCCAAACTCTCTCACCATAAAAATTATTACAATTTGAAACTTCATAGATAGGAAGATGTGATAAAGTGCGCAAACAATCCGGTCTTACTTTGGTTTTCAGTGACTTAATATTACTCAGAGCTTTATATCGCAAAGATCTGAAGGACACTGCCACTGCGCCCGTAACCCTGAGGCGTAAGTTGACAAATCACAAGTGCCTATAATTTTCACCAGCAATTTTTTACACCGCAGCACTAATGTTCGAATAGTGTTAAAATATTATAACATAAATAACATATTCGTTCCAACATAGTAATTTTTGTAGCTCCTAAAAATCGCCAAAAGTGACTATTGGACAGACAACCTTTCGGATTAAGCGGATTAGTATCAATCATGTCACAAATCAGTTGCATCACCGCTACTACGCGTATGGGATTAAGGTGTCGAACTAGTAAAAAGATAAAAGATAAAAAAAACGCCTTCGTTTGTTAATTGGCAGGCTTCTATGTCAATCGAGACAAAGTGTCTTGTTAAAATCTTAATAGAGGTTATTTATGTAGTAAGCAATGAATGACTAAAAATGAAGGTTTGTTGGGAAAAACAAATATACGCGATTTAAATCAGGAAAAATAGTTTCATTTTCTAGAAGAATGACTATTTACATTTTTAATATTTTTTAAATACAAAGTGACGGGACGATCAAGTCGTGTGACAGTAGCAGTGCAGTATTGTAATGAGAAAAACTCGACCGTAGTGTAGTGGTCCGCAGTAGGCCCTTCAATTTTTTTTTGTATTTCGTCTTTATTAGCCTCCGTGGCCGAACGGTTACCACGCCGGACTGCCACGCAGAGGTCCCAGGTCGATTCCCGGGCCGGGAGAAATATTTGTATGGCCTACATTTATTTCTCTCCTGAGTTTGGGTGTAATTTGTGGTAGTCTATATGTGTGTCCATGGGACCCGCGACACAGGGTTTTCCCTAGTGCGGTGCTATGGTGAGTGTGTGTGTGTTTGTGCGTTTATTTTATTTACTTTTACATCAAGTGACACATCCTGTCACTTGATATAATACTATTCTACGTTGCTTACTCCTTGTGAAAGAGTGCGTGCATAGATGTACTGCTATTTCTGCCGCCTAGCAGTAACGTGAGCGTGTGCGTTTTGATTTTAAGAGTACAATGAAATTACAGGCACATGGGACTTGTTAACTTATGTCTCAGAGTGTCAGACGACTTGTTCGTCCCTATACTTGGTATCATGTAAAAAAATATTTCAACTGTTCGAAAGGAAAAGAAAGTCAATAAGTAGCTATTTTAGCAATGTAAAATTACAATTGGCTTATATTATTATTTCATATTTAATGTACAAGTTCATGAGCACGTCAATCTTGACACTTAAACCTTAAATGTAGCTCTATGCTGCTTACGATAAAAACGCTCCAAAGTACAAAGTGTCAAGCTTGACGTGCTCTTGACTGTACAAAGTAAATTAAATGTATCTTACCTCAGAAATTACAAAAAAGCAAAACAATCCTTTTTGCAGCTTTTTCTCAAAGTGGCTGTTTTTAATTTTTTTAATAACAAAAATGACGGGACGAACAAGTCGTCCGCCTGATGGTAAACTACACGTCTGTCCGTAACAGCTGCAGTGCCACTCAGAGCTTTAAATCGCAAAGACCTGAGGGGCACTGCTACTGAGCCTGTCACTTTGAGACATAAGTTGACAAGTTCCATGTGCCTGTAATTTCACCGATTGATATTACAGTGTTTTGGTTTGACGCGTTAGAAGAGATTTGGCCGGCTGTGTGAAAAATAATCATCTTGTTAATATAATACAAAAAGCATCGTCGCATAACACCGCAATTTCTATCAATAAGTACAAAAAGTTTTTGGCTTCTGCATTGTGTAATTTGTCCGCATCATCAGTGAGGAGTGGATCTCTATTATTTTTCAAATCCCCTTTAGTCTAGACTATACCATGCCAAATTTTTTTTTTTTATACAATATCAAGTGACGGAACGACCAAGTCGTCCACCCGATGGTATGCTACCATAAATTTAGTATATGTATGCTACACGCCTGTCCATAACAGTTGCCGTGCCACTCAGAGCTTTAAATCGCAAGATCTGAGGAGCACTGCCACCGCCCTCGATACCCTGAGACATAAGTTGACAAGTCCCATGCGCCTGTAATTTCACCAGCACCCTTACCCTTCAAAACCGAAACACGGTAATGCTAACATTACTGCTTAGCGGTAGAAATAGGTAAGATGGCAGTACTACCCTGGACGAACTCTTTCACAGGGAGCTCTACTGCTATTAAATATGTTTATTAAATATTTAATATGTTTAAAGAATACAATAAGAGAATGGGAAAAAAATGACTCCATGTAAACAACAAAACCTGACACTTTAAAAGTCCCTAACGATTTAAACGTACACGTTATCGATTAAAAAGCCTTAAACATCGATCTTCGAATCGATACTAGAAAGCGGTACATCGATATATTCAGTAAAAGGCCATCTATCTTTCTCGATTGTTCGATTTTTATCTTAAACATTCCATTGACGACATTATTTTTGTAATGTACAAACACTGAACCTATTGACCTTGGTAACTAAAAAGTTTAATTTCCATAACTACAATTTTTTTTAAATTGTAATACCTTCATTTTTCTTACAATTTTTTTTTTACTAATATTAATAGAAAAACTTCCCACGCTTCGCAAATTCAAATAAACTATTGTCAATAGCTTACGTCACGTACAAATGATAATTTTAAACATATTTCAAGGTACAAATCTATTGGCTATCAAAAATCATTCTTTATACGGATTAAATTCAATTTCGTAGGTCGAAAATGACAATAATTGACAGATATATGGCTATTTCTACAATAGGTTGGTTACGTTTCAACAATAGCCTGGATCGGATAGACTTATTTGATCAACGGCTGTGGTTTTAATTTGAATAAATTAACTGTACTATGTTTTGGTTTTTGTAGATGTATACGCTGTCTATACGATATAACGGAGTAATTCTTCTTCTAGCTTACGCACAAATGCAATTTTGTTTATTTGGGATAAAGAAATATACAAATATAGATAGGTATAATACAAATTAAGACTTGTGTGATCACCTTATTCACTATACGATTATTATAATATGCAAGTGACGGGACGAACAATTCGTGCGCCTGAAGGTAAGCTACTCGCCTGTCCATAACTTGCAGTGCCACTCAGAGCTTTAATCGCAAAGATCTGTCGGGCACTGCCACTGCGCGTAACATCCTGAGGCATAAGTTGACAAGTCCCTGTAACTTCACCAGCACCCTCCAAAACCGGAACGCAGTAATGCAAAGTGGATGTTCTTCCCTGGATGAACACACTCACAAGGAGCTCTACTGCTACTAGGCTTCTTTCAAAAAGCTTCTTTTTTTATCAAATAACCGTGGTAGCGTAATGGTTTGACTTAATGTGACATGAATTAGAATCCGGTCTCGCGCCTTTGAGTTTCTCGGAATTTATGTGCGAAATTGAATTTGAAATTTATCATGAGGATTTCGGCGAAGGAAAACATCGTGTTGAAAACGGCTCGCATTCAAATTTAAACTGATTTTCCGAAAATTAACGATCAGATTCCGAAACTTACGTTACGTCCCGTTCTAAATCTCTCCGTGTTTCCATCCACAAGACACCAGCATCATCACATATTTGGGACGTTGTATTTTCAGTAAGACGCGAGATGAGCGTGAGGTACCCAGAAAATTGGTTCGTACGTAAAATATTTTATCATGACTCACTCAGTACTTGTCAGTTTTATTGACTCACAGTATTACAAAGAGCCTTAAAATTCTTCAAGTTAATATAGATTCCGTCAAGAGGTTTTTCTTCATCGTTAAAGCTAGTGATAATTCCCCAATAGCAATTGAGCCCATCCACCACCACATAAAGACAAGCGTCCGATACACAAACACACTTAATAAAATTTCTCGAGTGGCCCGAAAATCTTTGGAATCTTCAATAATAGCATAGTAGACAATAAAGTATGCATTTTTGAATCCGAATGAGTTTCCGACCGACGATCGACACGGTCGATTAAGCTTATTAGTTTCATGGTATGTAGACGAAATGGCTTTTCTATGTCTAAATCTTCTCTTTACTACTTTCTTTTGCATATCTAAAGACTTATAAGGTATTTTCTTAACAGTTTAGTTTCGAATATGAATCGATAGATACAATTATTGTAATTTTATTCGTTACTCGGTGCGGTATATATTTTTTATTTATATTTTTTTTTGCCTTTTTTATTTATGATGCCACGTGACAAGCCTCGTTAAAATAGCAAGCATAACAGTTGTACCATTCGAAGTTTAAATCACAAAGACCGGTGAGACCACTACTACTGCGCCCATCACTCTGAGTCATAATGTTGACAAGTCCCATGTGCCTGTGATTTCACCTTCAAAATTGGAACACAATAATTTTCACTTTACTGTTTGACAGCAGAAATAGGCATGGTGGCAGTATTTGAATGAACTATTTCACAAGAACCTCTGCTGCTACTAGAGCTCTATCAGTTGTTATCTCTTTCCTCACTTCCCCCGTACACATATTATCATTTGTCACAACATTTATCCATCCATTTCTCATCTCGGTCTCCTCGTAAAGCCCTACTTCCCGACATATAACTTCTTTCGAGCGATATTATTGCCATACTTTCAAATTAAGTTACTTCGCCCCTTTCCCGTTTACCCTCTCTAATGTTACTTACAAACTTCTTATATAATCATGGCCTTAGTTGTATTATGTCTCATTATGGTCTTACCTATTTTGGTCACTTCACGCATCTATCTCAACATTCG
>NW_020653765.1:1150178-1214982 GCF_003589595.1 Hyposmocoma kahamanoa
ATTATATTACTTCGCCCCTTTCCCGTTTACCCTCTCTAATGTTACTTGCAAATTTCTTATATAATCATGGCCTTAGTTGTATTATGTCCCATTATGGTCTTACCTATTTTGGTCACTTCACGCATCTATCGCAACATTCGCATTTCAGTTATATGCAGTATTATTCATCCATTTTTCTTAATGGCTCAACATCCATATACGACAAATTTAAACTGGTCTTGCAAACAGGTTGATATTTTTTAATAAATACATATTATACACATACATCATGTTTGTCTCCTACTAGGTTAAGCAAAGACCGCAAACCTCTACTTGGTACAGTCCTGATAAACCTCTTCTTTCTCCTTTACTCTCATCAGTTTCTTCATATACGCCAGTTTACCGCCTTGGTAAAATAAATATTTTCACTTCCAGTTCAAATGACATTGGATGCAGGGGCGTAGTTCTCTCGATCTATTTGATTTGCCATACCTCACGTCTCGTTTGATAACACCATCATAACCCTACAAGAGTGAGCTGAGGTATTTTGAAGTCGTATTACATAATACAGGAGTAAACACAACAAAAGGTAAATGAAATTAATTATAAGGTATACATGGTGTTGGTAAAGGAAAACAGCGTGATGGAACCTACGTGTCAAAGAAGGTTCCCCGAAAAACGTGCGAATTGCTCAACTATCATTGGGCCAGCATGATAGGTTAGGTTTATTTAGAGGAGATTCATTTTTGATTAAGGAAATTATATTATACTCAAAATTTTCTCTATTTTTTTAATAACACACACACTTATAGGCCCGCACTAGGGAAGCCCAATATGGCTGGTGCCAAGGACACCCACATAGACAACCACAAATTACACCTAAACTCATGAGAGAAATAGATGTAGGCCATACAAATATTTCTCCCGGCCCGGGAATTAAACACGAGACCTCTGCGTGATAGTCCAGCTTGGTAACGGAGGCAGTATTTCATAGTATGTTAGAGAAAGGAAGCAAGTGAAAAGGTGTCTTTGCGTTTGTATTATAATATATATAGATTTTTATACGGTAGATATAAACATACAGTCACTTTAGAAAGGTCTTTTTTCTTAGCGTTAAGAGGGGCTAGTTTAAAAGGGATAATATTACATATTTATTCTCGACCTCAGTGGCCCAACGGTTATCACTGTGAGCGCTGGATGAGGAGGTTAGGCTTCGATTCTCGTTGCGAAATGAAAATTTGAGAAATGAACTATTTTATATTCTGGTTAGTGCCTGAAGTGAATTGCCTTGGTCTGTACGAGGAATTCCTTACTTTGAGACCTTGTCATTGGTGAGGTTGTCTGGCATATTACATTTATATGAAACAATTAGTTTTGTCAATCAGAATTACGTTTATTGAAGATTATTTATAGAACGTAAATTATATAAAATTGTCATAATTACAGGCGTTTAGTATTTCGGACACAATTGCAAATTTATTGCTTATGAAGTCTACTTAAAATTAATTTCCATTTACACCTCACATCTGAATTCTACAAAACATAAGGACATCACAGGTCATTGCAAAATCGTTATATCTGTCCATTGCCATTGGGTACCTGAAACGTATGTAAATGAATAAACTTGATAGGTCATATAGTAATGGGCAGATACCGCTAGGAGTAATGCTATGCGGTAATAGTAAATCTGAGTTTATAACTGATTCTTCATTTACGGTTACAGGTGAATTAGAAGCAAGTACGATGTGGTATGTTAGATTTGACGATAATCGTGTATGTGGCTTGTATGATGAAATTAATGGTTTGCATGATAAGGTAAGGTTAAGTGCGTTTTGTTAATTAATATTAGTTCGTTGTCTAATTGATAACCGTGTTAGTAAGCTTTTTAGTATGCGTCGCACTTTATTATTTATCTCAGAAGATAACAAGCCGGTTGTTTCAAAATCTTGAACAAATATTTTGTTATCATTATTAATATAAAGATCGAACACTTACAAAAAAATCCTTCGGTCCGGTTGGATTAGAACGTCTTCCAGCAAACCGAGGCAGAGCTATGTTAGTCTACTGGTTCGTTCCTTGGGTTGGCGTAACGCGTGACAGGGACAGTTGACGTATTTAGGGAGAGGCTTATGTCCGGCATAGCATGATGACGATGCGTTTAACTTGATGATGGTGAGTATCAGAGCAATGCAATTTACTCAGGACACTATCCAGAACCAGACTAGAACTAATTTAGAAACGTTAAATCGAAAATTGATTCGACCTGGAATCAAATCCGGAACCTCTTCATCCAGCGACTACAATGTAAACCGTTGGTCTACCGAGGACGTCATAGACCGCTTTAGGAATCTTTCATATAAAATAACGAAAGGATACTGATTCAAAAAATTAAAACACCGTATCAAAATATTCTTTACACTCACACTATTTCCAGATTGCAAGCGAATTAGAAAAACGATCTAAAGGTAAACATGTAAACGTTCCAAATAGGCCTGTTCTCCATTTGCCATCTGGCTAGACTACTGACCATTATCTTTGTATAACTTCCAATTTACTTGCTTCCTAGTTTATCCAATTACATTCTTAGATTCTTGACAACTTGCGAAGTTGTTACTGAATTGCATTGACTTCCCTAAGTAATGACAACAAATACCGTTGCATTATAAACATCACTAAATGGTAAGTAAGGTTTACTTCTGTGGTATTTTCATGTCAATAATTTCCTAATCAATTTATACGTGGTCTACAACTCTTTATAGACAATGTGAAATATTTCTCTTTCATTTCTTGAATCCCCCAGTATAATAGACTGCTTTTTTCTTCTCTATGTACTGCCATCTTTCCTGTTTCACCCGATAAGGTAATGTGTGTACTGCGCTCGGGTTTTGAAGGATAATGGTAGACTTATATCTCAAGGTGACGGACGCAGTAGCAGGGCCTCTAAGTGGCACTAGAACTGTAGACAGGCGTGTCGCTGACCACCAGGCGCACAACTTGTTCGTTCCTTGATTCGGTATCATAAATCAAGTTTCGTTAAATGAACATCGCCATTAAACCTAGCAACACAAGTTACAACGCAGAATGGTCATTTATACCTATTACCCTATATACTTGGTCTGTCTGTCACCAGGCTTTTTCCCAGCAATCGACTTTAACAAACTGATGTTCTGTTATAGTCAACGAAACAAAACGTAATAGAAATACAGTATTAAAAGAAACATGTTATTCTCATTCATCTTTCCCCTCATTTCTTAACAACCGCGGTGCGCATACGCAAGTTCTGATTACATGCAATTTCAACGGTTTGGGGTTATTTAGTGCGGTTACTTAGGAAAATGAACTTGGCTCTAGTTTCCTCTTGCGCAGTTACCTGGTTTATCATGTCTGAATTGTGATTAACTGGTTTACGGTTCATTTTCACCTGATTAATGTTGTTTTTTTTATCATTTTCAAATAACCTTTGATTAATAGTACATTTTAAGTAGCAGTAGAGCTCCTTGTGAAAGAGTTCGTCCAGGTTAGTACTGCCATATATTTCTGCCATATATTTCTGCCGCTAAGCAGTAATGTCAGCATTATTGTGTTCCAGTTTTGAAGGGTAAGGGTGCTGGTGAAACTACAGGCACTTGACTTGTCAACTTTCTCAACTGTCTCAGGGTGTCGGACGTGGCAGTGCCACGCAAATATTTACGATTTAAAGCTCTGAGTGGCACTACAACTGTTACGGACTTACTATCAAGCGCACGACTTGTTCGTTCCGTTGCTTGATATTATTAAAAAAAAATCGTCGTTCAGTTTCTCTTTCAAAGGAGGTGTTAATATTGATCACCAGATCATATTATCATATTACAAGAAACGTTTAACGAAAATCATACTTCTTGTTCTAGACGAGCAAGGTATATAAATAGAATAAAAGCTTAAAAACTAAAGTCAGAAACGAATGTAAATAATTAAATGTGGCAGGGTGCCCAATGAGCTGGCAACTTTCACCCTTTGTGTGGCTATACTAATTACGCATTCGGCAAGGTAGTTGCCAAACGTTGGGTCTTCTAGACAGTTTGTTGATTTCTGGATATGATTATATAATAATAACGCAAACCCAAACTCACGAGTTAAATAAATGTAGGCCATACAAATATTTCTCCCGGCCCGGAAATCGAATCTGGGACCTCTGTGGTAGTCCGGCATGATAACCGTTTGGCCACAGAAGCAGATATGAAAAATGTGTATGGGTATACTTTAACATATTTACCTTTACCAAAATTTGGAATGAAACTATTTTTCCGGATTTAAATCGCGTATATTTGTTTTTTCAAACAAACCGTGACCATGACCATGGGACCTGTAAAGGGCCCGAAACGTCGGTTTGTTTGAAAAAACAAATATACGCGATTTAAATCCAGAAAAATAGTTTCATTCCTATGTATAACAATCGCGAAAACCTAAGAACTCGATATTTACCAAAATATTTTTAAAAACCACTGCCGCAGTAAGTTCTATATTGTTCTGGGCATCAATTCATACTCATCTTCAATTTTAACAAAGTATTCCTTATTACCGTCCAGGTGGAAAACTCACGAGGAACCGTCCTAACGACCGGATGGAGATAATAGCAATATTGATTGCGCCCGCGCATGTAGCGGACAAATTGCGCAAACGAGACTATGAGTTTTTTTCTTCTTTTGTAACGACATTGTTATTGAAAAATAACATGTGTACTTAAGACGTGTATATAATTCATACATTTTCTGCTGTGTTGAAGAGTAGATACTTAATTATAAGTTAAAATTACATGATTGATTAGAATAATAAATAAATTAAGTAGCAATAGAGCTCCATGTGAACGAGTTCGTCCAGGGAATTACTGCCATCTTCCCTATTTCTGCCGCCAATAAGTGTAATGTGAGCATTACTGCGTTTCGGTTTTAAAGGGTAAGGGTGTTGGTGAAATTACTGGCACATGGGACTTGACAACCTAATGTCTCAGGGTGACAGGAGCAGTGGCAGTTCGTCTCCTATCTTTGCGATTTAAAGCTCTGAGTGGCACTGTAACTGTTAAGAACAGGCGTGTAGCTTACCACCAGGCGCACGACTTGTTCGTCCCGGCACTTGATATTACAAAAAAAACCTCTCTCCTGAAATTCCACATTACAGGTATAGCCTTATTACACTAAGGGTGCGAATTTGTCTATATTTCCTGAATACCTTCTTGTAACTAAAAGTACTTAATTACTTCATTAATGAGGTGATCGAAAGAAGCTTTAGTACGTTGTGCCAACTAACCACTCCTTTTCCTGGGCAACAATGCGAGTACCTACCTTATGCGATGGCAAGCATTATAGTATATGCCATCAATATGATAAGAAGACATCATTAATTTTCCGCAACATGGCTATAATCATTTAAATCTGAATTTACTTCATCTTCTTTAAAAATAAAACATGCCTTATTTGTAGTTCCCTAACATATTAGATTTTAAACTGCCAAAAGAGTAGGAAACAAATTTCCATCAAAATGTTTCATTAATAAAATTCATTGGCCATAAACAGTTTCTGACGGTGCCTACTTCGAATTAGATCACTAATTTGATACACATTTTTATGTCCACAGCAATTCACGTCACATAAATTTAACATTTCATTGATAAGTTCGTCACTCTGTTATTTCCATTCATTTTGACGAACGCTATAAAAGCTAGTCAATGAAAGAAATACTCCCTATGTGCATCAGTCTTCCTCTTCGACACGAAATCCCCGTGACCAATTTGGAAGTTTTAAATAGGCTTCTAGACTCAGATTGGCTGTAGTAAGGACAATTTGTTGTAGTGGGGATTTTCAGATGGTGGTGGTAATGCGGCGCGATTTAAACGATGGCCTATGTTGTAATGTAATTTAATTTAATGTAATTTTCGAAGCAGTAACTAAATGCTCTGCAAGAGCACATTACGTCGGCCGTGGGGGTCCTATTCTGAACAAAGCAACAACACTACATATTTGTTATTTCACCCCTACCACATATTTGACGAACTTTTTGTACGAACTAAAAAATATGAAAAAAAGTCAAAAAGAACGTATACTTTTGAATTGTACTCCTGTAAACCAACTACTTATTGCCACTATATTACAGTCAACCATAAATCGTCTTCAATATAACGAGCTCGTCGAGATCCTCTACATCTTTTACTTGGGTCTGGCGGCTACAGCCAACCTCACATAGTACCCTGCATGCCGTAACACCTGCGCGCTTGAAGATTTAATGACGGCTCCCAGAGAGGCGGTCGGCGTGGCCGAGTTCTGGGCCACAACAGTAGTGGTTTGCCATCGATACAATAAGAAATAAACGAACTGCCCTGATATAAATAAAGTTTGTGGGATAATTTTGATACTTTACAACTTTTCCATTGGACTATTGTTAATGTAATAATATAAGTACACGTACGTTTAATGCGACTATATGAAACGTCCCTGATGCGCCTGGTGGGGTACTACCCCAAGCCTGTCCTCCAGTTGTTGCCGGACAAACTCGACTCTTTTTCGAAGATCTGAAGAGTACTGCCACTGCGCTAGTCACCCTGAGACTTTTTTTATGATTCTAAGTAACGGGGCGAACAAGTCGTGTGCTTGGTGGTAAGCAACAAGCCTGTCCTTAACAGTTACAGCGCCATTCAGAACTTTAAATCACAAAGATCTGAGGAGCAGTGCCACTGCGCCCGTCACCTTGAAACATAAGTTGACAAGTCCCATATGCCTGTCATTTCACCAGCACCATTACAGCTTGTCGGTAGAAATAGGTACCTAACGTGGCACAACTACCCTGGACCAACTGTTTCACAAAAAGTTCTACTGTAGTTCTACGTAATTTTGAACATTGTAACATTAGTAATAAGTGTTTTTGGTGTGTCTTAGTGGGTCTTATGTTACTCCAAGTAAATGATTGATTATTATTGAAGATTTACAAATAACTCTTTTTTTTAAGACATAATGTATCTTCAGAAAACGGATATAACAACCTGAGGAACGGATAAAATGGCGCACTATAGAGGAAGCCTTAGGTCCCAGTGGACTACAGTAAAGCATAAACTCTACATTTTTGTTAGGAGAATTTTACATTCGGATTGTTTTCTGTGAAATCTTTTTCTGTACATGCAAAAGTCAAATCACTCGACAAATATACACACCGGCACAATTAGCGGAAGAAAAAAAGTGAGAATATAAAATAGTAATGTTTACATTTAAATAAGACTTAGACATAAAATTGAAATTAAATTAACATCTTTTAACATTGACCTAGTACAGCCACAGATAATACAATGTACAGCCTTACTCAACCTAGTGAAAAAAAACTAAATTAAAGAAAATTATTTTTGACATTTAGTGATAATGTAAAAATTACTGAAAATTTCAAAATTATAATAGTTTAACATGAATTACACATCAGATATGCGCGCGTTTCTCATTGTAAAATGGAGAATAAGCAGTATTTGCTTAGAAATATGGACATACGACAACTTGCTTAGTAAATGGACTGGTTTTGGACATATGTTAAATTTTTTATTTAACATTATGTCCAAAACCATTCACGTGACATTGATATAATTTCTATACAAAAATATTAAAAAAATATTTTTTTTGACATGCGTCCTTCTGGATTAGAATGCCAGTACTGCTGGATGTAGGTAGCAAAGTCAGGGATTTTGTTATAGGCTCAATAAACTTTATATTTTATTATTTCATAGCAGTTCATTGTGCTGGTGTGTAGTTAGAATATCCTTAATCCGATTAAAGTAGGTATGTTTTTTATCCATCGTCTCTACATGGCGAAACTATATTGCTATAAAGAATAAAATCAGTAAAATTGTCAATAGTACCATTAATATTTAAATGATAATAGGTGGAACGACGCAAACCATATTAAGTAACGGCTACATTTAAAAATTACATTTGGTCATCTCATCATTTTGACACACGGTTTTATTTGTTGTATTCTTCAAAATCAGCGGCAAAGTTATATGAACGACGGCTGACATTGCCTTATAAATCACTTAAAATCGGCTTCAATCGTAAAACTGATTTACTATACCACCAATTTTCTAACGAACTTCCTTTAATTGCTCCAAAAATTTCCTCATCAACTATTTTATTTAGACATGTGACTTTGAAATAGACAGTACAACAAACATTGGAAGGCGAAGGTCTACAATTTTTTGTCTGTTTCATGCCGTAAGCGTTTAAAAAATCAAAAAGCGGCGTCCCTTTGCGCCCACGCATGTCATTTGACATTTGTCGTTTGTTAAAAGAGGTTTCGTTTTGTTTTTAGGGTTCTTGTTTCAATCAATACTCTTCAATTGATACTGTTCATTAGATGTACCGGTTTTTTTGTGTAATTAACGTGACATAATGGCTTTTATTACAGTTAGTCAATGTGTCTTGTGCAGTTACCCGACATTTTGCACTAAGAGAAACTTTACTATAATTTAAGTGTGCATTAAATCATTTCCCCATAATCTAATTTGTCTAACTATGACTAGCTAGCAACAACTACAGTACTAGGTATAACGAAATTATTAGAAATAGAAATATAAGATAATATCACATACATTGTTCTGCTTCCAATGGAAATAACTAAAGCACTTACGTTATGTAAGTCGGAAACAACGACGACAACAGTACCACAAACATCCAGACCGGAGACAATATAGAAAACTTAGTTTCTACATCGACCCGGGGATCGAATCCGGGACCTCAGAGGTAACGACACGAAGGTCATCTGAATTACTTCCGTGACCGAACGGTTACCATTACTATGCCGGACTGTCACGCAAAGGTCCCAGGTTCGATTCCCGGGCCGGGGGAAATATTTGTATGGCCTACATTTATTTCCCTCGTGAGGTTGGATGTAATTTGTGGTTGTCTATGTGTGTGTGTCCATGGCACCGGCGACCCAGGGTTTATCTAGTTGCGGCTATGTTGAGTGTGTGCGTTATTATTATTATTTAATTATAATTCTAGATATTAATCTATGTTTTATTACCATTTTCTACATTACTAGAAAGTGGATAAATTTGAGAATGGTGTACCTGTAAAAAGAACATAGAGAATAAAAGCTGCCCTTTTGCACCATAAACATAAAGAATTATTCAAAAGTAAACCATATAGCTCAATATACATTGTCACCCAGCATCAATTGTGTGACATACAAACTAGTTACTATAGCTAGCTAGTTGCGGAAATTCCCGAGATTGCGCGAGAATTCTCCGAAAGACGCGCGATCTGTTATTCATATCGTTACACAACGGATATACAGTTCATTATGCTATGATAACAAAAATACGCTTCCACGTTGTTCCGCGGCAATATTATAGATCCTAAGTGTACGACAGTTATAGGTACAAGTAGATGTATCAATCGCATAGATGATAAATAAAATATGAATGTGATATAGTAATGGGGAATTAGTAATCACGATAGATTCCTTCATATTTAAATCAAGCGATAATAAACGCGTTACAGTGACTCAGACTGCTCCGCAGCACCTATGACACCATCACTAGCCGGTAATCCAGAGGCTAAATAGTGGCTATAGCTTTTTTAAAGAAGTATACCCTCTTGACGGTCAAACTAACCCGGGACCCCGATTCAGAACTAATCGATATTTTAATCGAATCGTTATCGTTCTGGAATCGAAGCGCGCTTTTCGAGCTACTCAGAACATCCCGAGTTAAACGTTCGATTCGGATACGATATCGTTATTTATTTATTTATTTATTTATTTATTTCAGGCAACTAGGACCCATAGATACATACCTTACAGACTAACATACATATAATATAACAATAATATAATAAAACAATAACAGAAATATTAAATAAATACCTTACGGACTAATCATAAATACAATATAACATGATAATATACATATTACACTATTTATTTACACGTATGTACTTCGACGTGTGACGCAACGTGAGTGTCCGGTAGCCGTCCTCGGAAACGTATATGACACCCTTCGGCCAAAAGTCTTCTCTCATGAAGGTCGACAGGTGTTGAGTTGGTACTCGCACCACAAATGAATTAAAATTCACATTGTGGCGCGACTCTTATCCAACAGCGTTTACGGTTTAGTCGGTGAATAAGAAAAATGGAAATCCTTTTATATACATTTTTAAGTTTTAAAGGCCTAAAATATAGGAATGCATTAGTTTTGCAAAAATAAATTAATGAAATTGAACAAAATCCAGACTTTATTTAAAATAATAAGTGCTTTCCATATTACACCCTTGCTTTGTAAGCAATAGGACGTTCGGTAACCTTATAAAACTGTCTTCTGAATAACGTTTCTAGCCTTTGCTGGTCGAGAAATTCGTGTAATCGGACGGGTGAGACGCCATTTCGGTTCGGTTTCGAATATGACAGTTTGACGTTCGATTCAGGTGTTGTGAATAAAAATGAAGAGCAATCGGTCGACAACTAAGTTATCGTAAGGTTCTGAATCGGCCCCTGGCCTGTATAAGTCTCTGGAAGGAGAGATACCCCTCGGCATCGCTCATCCCGCTGTTGGAGCACCTCTCATGATCTACCTTGGCAAACTTGGAAGTTTCTAAATAGGCTGCGGACCTAAGTCGGTCGAAGCAAGGAGTGCTTACACAGGTGGGGTTTTTTATAGCTTAGAGAGAGCATGTCTGTGTGGTATCTCTCCCCAGAGAATGGCACATATTTTGTCCTGCCCAGCGTGTCCCTACACCTGCACACGGAGGACCTGTACAGCGCTACTGATAATGCTGTCCCAGTCGCTAAGTACTGGTCCTCATAAATATAAACGTCAAAGTCGACACGCCGAGAAGAAGTATCACTCAAATATATTCGTGTCAGCGTAAGTATCCAAATTGACAATAAGGCAATAGTTACATAGATGGAACTTGATCATAGCCGCCAATAGATATTTGTGATGTTATTGATACCAGCTGAGGAACCTAATATTAGAAGATTTTTTCTACATCCAACAAAGCCTCACTAATCTTACCACACATATAGCCGTACCCTTCTTATAATAAAGCCACATGTGGTCATTACGTCGTAAGTGATTTTATCACACGAAAGTCATAAAAATAATACGAATTGCTTGAAAACAGTTATCCATGTGTGAAATTTTATATAAACTATATTGTATATCACCATGTTTTGTGAAATTCCTCCACTAGTTAAAACACAGAAAAATTCATTCGATCCGGCAGGATTCGAACCAGCGTCTTCAGCATACCGGGCCGACGCTCTCCCAACTACGGAACGAATCAGCAGACCCAACGAATTTCTCTATGTACTTGTTGCAAATCATTGTTTTTGGTTTTAAACGATTTTTTGCCTTAGGGTCAGATGATCTCACAGATGTGAGAAATCCATAAAAGTTTTTCTTCACTGAGCCAGGTACCTTTACAGCTACCAGCGGTTGACTAGAGATGTCGCTTTAATAATTGTAATATGACGTTAATTGAATATCACAATGTTTTACTATAATAATATTCGATTCCTATTAAGGCATAAGAAAGTTTTCGATCAATTTTTTTCGTACAATCTTTAAACCTCTCTGCTCAAAAGTTGTCATTTTGCAGACGTTATTATTAACACTAAGGGTGCGTTAGTCGAAGATAGCTCGGTGGGAGAGCAATTGCTCCTCAATTAAGAGGTCGACATTCGAATCCCTTTAGTGGCATCTACCTATGACTTAAGCTTCTAAGTTACGTGCATTGTGTGGCATACCTCTAACTAACGGTGAAGAAAAACATAGTGATATAACTTGTGTGTCGAAAAAAGTCCCGCAACCTGCATTAGGACAGTATGGCGAACTAGGGCCTAAACTTTCTCTTTAAAAGAGACCCGTGCCCACCAGCAGGATGTATAATTAATTGATAATACTAAATTAATAGTCGACGTGGAAGCTTTTAATTGACATGTTATTTGACACGGAATTAGACTTTGTAAATATCTGTAATGATTCCTGAAATAATAAATTATATAGTCCTACTCATACGTCGATAAATGTGAAATTTCAAGGTCTTCCTTTTATTTAAGATGCTATGTTATTTAGAAGAAAACAATCGTTATGGTTGAGGCTTTCGATCAGTGTAACAAAATTACAATCGTTTTTTTTTCACATTTGGCGGGTTCGATTCCCGGTTCTGACAGGTGATTTAAGGTACTTTCCCTCCGTGTGACACAGCCATGTGACGTTCTATATAATAGTACTGGGTACCCAGTTTCGCTATGTGGATCTTAAAAAACCCTACTGTACAGTGCAATTTCCAACTGCTTTCTACGTAGTTGCCGCCTACTGCTTCTCCATGGAGAAGCATTAACAACGTTTTAACAAAATTCAATGATTTAACATTGACCATTTTATATTCAGTCAATATATGTACTACGGCACAAAGAATCTAGTGACATATTTTTTATGCGCAGTACTATTTGAGTTCTAGATTAATAATATAAGAAAAAAAATTGCTAGTCACGGAACCCTTTTCACATACACCTTGCTTTAGTTTTTTTTCTACCACTTTACGAATACTCCAATATGGAGGTCGATTGTGGCCGATTAGGTTCTGACGTTAAGAGTATGGTAGCCATAATAAAGCAGGTTTTGAATAAAACTTGTCACTCGGATTATAAGGTCCAAACATTTGACAGAAATTAACGGTAGTAATTAACGATTATTTTTTTATTGGCTGTCTGTATTTTTTTACCTTTTCATTTCCAAGTAAAAAATGTACTTACTGTCACGTCTTTCTTCCGAAATAGAGTCGTAAATAACTTCGTTTTATACAGCGGAGTATTAAATATGTTTGCTCTGGTGCACGAAGGACGAAGACATGATTATAAACATCATCATCACCCCGTTGATACGTCCCACTGCCGTGCACACCTCCTCCCAGGCGAAGGTTTTAGACCATAGTCGCCACCCTGGCCCAATGCGGGTTAGGGAGTTCACACGTTTTCCGAAGGTAGTGAACCTTCTTCGCCGTTTCATCACCGTATTTTCCTTTAACCGAAAGGCTCATGGTAAATTTTAAATTAAACTTCACACATAAATTCCGACAAAGTCAGAGGTACGAGTTGAGATTCGAATTCACGGCATGTGCGAGAAAGGTGATAGATTAAACCATTAGGCGACCACGGCTTTACTTCTGACGACACCTCAATTCGACCACAGATACAATGGGAAAAGCGCTAAACACCTCTTAAACGTACATTGAAATGTACTAAATATCATTACGCTTCAGGCCCAAGGAAGTATGATCTCAACTTTATAAGAAAAATACAAACATAAAAAATATAGCACTAAATTTGAATGCGATATTTTCATTATAATGTACCAACACTGTGCGTGTAAGTGACCATGGGAATAAAATTGTCTGGATGTGAGTTATTTGACATGTTATGTACATTTTGATGTACGCTGAGCCTTAGAAGGTTTAGTAGCAGTAGAGCTCCCAGTGAAAGAGTTCGTCCAGAGAAGTACTGCCATCTTATAATATTTCTGCCGCCAAGCAGTAATATGAGTTTTACTGAGTTCTAATTTTGAGGTGTACAAGAGCTGGTGAAATTACAGGCAAAGGAGACTTGTCAACCCTTCAGATCTTTGTTTTTAAAGCTTTAAGTGGGGCTGCAACTGTCATAAACAGTTATTTGATGTCATAAGAAAAGGTTATGCAAGACGAGACGAAGTCAATTTGATATTTTTCTGGTAAACAAAAGATGGCGGAATGCGCGCTCTATAGTTGCCTTAGTAAAATTGTTCAGTATGTCTATATTTGGCATTATCTGTATCGGCAAAATTACTACCAAAATTAGTCTCCCGTTTACGTATGGTGTAATACCAACTACACTCGTAAATTAAGGACGTAACAACTGTGATAATTACTTTATGACATATTTACAGGCAACTTGTGTACTTACATGAACTTAATTCGAGAATATTCAGCCGTTACACCTGCTCGTTTATGTCTCACAATATTTTAATCTTCACAGCGGGAATCGGATAAATTCGTTATTAATCATTAATTTAATCGTAAACAAGAATAGATATCCACGTTTAATATTTACGATGACGTGCTCTACAAATGTGTACGTAATACACCGTATTTAAAAGATGTCAACAGAAAATTTATACTTATGCCCATAAAATATTTGAAATTATCTTGGTATTTTTGGCTTGTAGCTTTATAGGTGTATCGTTTTGATAGCTGGAACCGAAGGAAAAGCACATGTACAAGCACAGTATTTCTGCCACCAATGTACGCCTACGCGATTAAAAAAATACGGAAACTTTCGGACGTAGAAACGGCTAGGCTTAATTCAGCTACTTGCACAGTTTAATGACATACGGTATTTTGCTTTGGGGTAATGCCGCTGATATTAATAGAATCTTGTGTCCTGCAAAAACGTGCGGTTAGAGCAATTTACAATCTGGGCCACAGAGTTTCTTTAAGAGATAAGCTTAAAGAAATTAACCCAAGGGTCAAGGAAGAATAGTATTTTTTTTTGTGAGAAATAGTGATAAACTTAACATTAATACAAGGAATATAAATAAACTAACTGTTCTTGACTGTCGTCTTCACAATGTCGCGTACTCGTTTAAGGGGCAATACACTTCTATGATAAAATTCCGGTTGATAAAAAATCTAAATTTGCCATTCACGAGGTTTTAAACTATAATGAAACGAAAACTTTATACTAAGTGTGCTTATTATACATCTTCTGCGTACTTGGATGACAAAAGTCCGTGGTTGTAACTCGTTTAGCCCTTGCGGGTTGTCCCGATTTACGATGTTTGGAATAAATATTGTAAACGAGAACCTCGAGTTTCTTGCTTATTTCTCTAACGGATATGTACAAAGTACTGCTTAAAAGTTTTGATACCGGTAACAGAAAAAAATACGACTGTAATTCTACAGTATGTTCATGCAGCTCGTGTTAAATTTTGAAGAAAAAAAAACGTAACGGTAATAATGCCTTAAACATACAGAATTCAGGATGTTTCTTTTTTCAACTTAATTTAATCTTTCATTAACCAATTATTATGGACCCAGAATGCACGACCACATATAAATTCAAAATTTAAATCAAAATCTTATTTTAATTGTGCTAAAATCGACAAACAAGCGTTAATTTTAACACATTAATACATAAATAGTTCGATTCAACATTTTTATACAACTTACTCGTATATGACCAGAGCCTATCAAAATTTATCAAAACAAAATTAAATATCCTCATAAAGATCAACACTGACCTTAGCAGCTCGAGATTTGTCTATATTAATTTTATTATAATCAATCTTGTGATGGTAATACGAAGCTTTAAAAAATATGCAGAATACCGAAACCAGAATGAATTTAGAAAAGTTGTTACCCCAAATTGGTCCCACAAGGAATCGAACCTGGGGGACAACCTTGTCTAACACCATAACTACTGAACCACTGAAGTCATCAGTACCTATTTGTCAGCACGTTTCAACACTTTTTTCATATTATGTCCACACTTTTGGTATGGAGCTCGTATCGGAAAATGGGGTCTGATCTTTAATAGCTTATATTATTGTATCGCATATTCTAATAGAAAATACCTGTTCCAATTAATAGCTTTTTGCTAATTAAATAAAACAACAAGGGAATTTTTAAATTTATAACTCAAATAAAGCCATAAAATCTAGAAAGTATAAGAAGTTTAGGTGAAAATATTTGTGACAAAAAAATAGAATCACCAGTTTTACGAGCAATAAAAATCAGAACCTTTTGACTTAATTAATTTACGTAGACATTTCATTTACAATGCTTGGAAGTTATAAGATACACAATTTAGGTTAAAAGCTTATAATATATAACGTATAACTTATGTATGTGGTGACTTCGATATTTACCTTGCATCTAACGCTTACGTACACGTGCAAACACAAATATAGAAATCACGAAACCGAAGCCGTAACTTTAAAAGTAAGTAGGTTTATGACAATCAATAATATCAAGTATCCAAACAATAAAAACATCAATGCCAATCCATCTCCTTCCCACACGCACTATTAAAACAATGACAAGGTGTCAGTGACTAAGTGACAGGCGAGTAACCTACATGGCACAATAAAACCAAGATTATATATCTCCATTCCCCGTGCTCATTTAATTCTATATCACAAAATCCATTTCCATAGTGATAAACTCGTGTGTTACGTTATGGAACATTGATACGTATAATAAGTTTGATGATTGAAGTGTCATTCATTTTTAAGCAAACTCACCACGACTCAAACTCGAATAATCTTTATTTCGCAGGTAAGAAAATTGAAACCGTCATATTGATTAAACTTTATTGCTCATCGTAAGGGCTTGTGCAGCGTGCTGGCGATAAGTCGCGACTGCGTTCGCATCGACTCGCAACGACTTCTAACGACGAAATACAGTGCAGCATGCGGGCGACTAGCGACGTAACACTACCGGCGACCGACCGATAGCTTAGTGAATTTTCGAATAATTCTCGTACGTACGGGGAAAATGGATATAGTATCAGAACTTTTTCAAAAGGATAAGAAGAAGGAGATTTGATATCCATCCAATTAATATTCTGCGTCGATTACGAACTGCATCAATTAACCTATCTGCGTCCATTATTATAATTTTAATTACTTATGTAAAAATCTAATAATAATAGGAACATTAATTGATCATCTAGGTAGTAGTCGCAAGCGACTTGCGACGACTGATCGCTGCAAGTCTCACGCTCAATGGTCGCCGGTCGCGGGCACGCAGCACTAAGCCATTTAGTTCTACATGTTAAAACAGTCGCAACGAGTCGCCGGCACGCTGCACGAGCCCTAAGGCTGAAGAGCAGAATAAGCAAGAAACTTTACAAAAAAAGGGTTGCTCTTTGTAAATAAACACTTGTACATATTTATCATTTACAATAAGTATTAATTTTGAGCATCGAGACTACTTGCAAGAGCTTTTTTTTTTTTTTTTTTTTTTTTTATTGCGACTCGACAAAATGACTGCACCGCGCCTGATGGAAAGTGCGAATACAGTCCAGAGATGAGAGTAACGGATGGAAAATACAAATATCTTCACTCCGTCACTATCATTTTGCCGGTCTGGCCAAATGCACTGGATGTACACCAACTGATCCCTGAACGCGATTCGCAAAAGCGTTTCACTGTGGAGGGTTTTCCGCCGTGTGTACTGTGGTCGCTATCCAGTCGGCACAGAGCCTACCACAATGCTAAGCAGATGGACACTTGTGACGCCCTCGGTCGCCTCTTACGACCCCCACGGGCATGTATGGGGAGGCGACAATGTATTCTTAAGCCGTCGCCCCACGGCTAAAAACCTTTACAGCTACTAGCTCTTTTTTTATTTTTCTAATTAATTTTTATTGAACCACCATGATATTCAATTATTTTTTCGTGAACCACTAGTTGGTTATAATTATTAATACAAAGATCACATCATATACATATCATATCCGGACACTTAAGTTACTCAAACTGAAAGTAATTCAGAAAACTTTGTATTTTTAATAGGTCTAAGATTGTACATTGGCTTCCATGGTTTTGTCATCTCTGAGGTCTCTGGTTCAATCTCCAGCCGGGTAAATGTAGAACAGTATTTTTTTGTATAACTGTCTCGGGTCTGGGCGTTTGTGGTACCGTCGTGGTTAAGGATTTCCATAACGCAATTGTTTTAGTCACTTTCTTTGGGATCAGAGCAACGTATGTGATATTATAGTCAAATACAAGTATGTACAGGTACAACATACCAAGAAATTCCTAAAGCCTGGCACACACGGTAACATTGCGAGTTACTCAACGGAATACAAAGCCCCGCAATCTAAGGGTCGTGGGAAACAATGGCTCAATCATCATAATGCTTGCACCTGTCGACTCATCGCTATTGCGCTACTGTTTGTTCTCGAAGTCATTTCAAATTGTGAGTAAGAAAGAGTTATGTCATAAAACAGCAGCTTTTTTACTATATTTAGCCACATATTACTAAATAATCACTCGTAATAACTGCAAAATAAAGAAAACGGTCTTAACGATCAATTAATATGAAATACCGAACAGCTTTACGAAAATGTGTGAAAAAAACAACAGTCCCGTTGTATTTTGACATTCTGACATATTTTGACTTAGGGGAAAAAAAGGACGTCGATACCAAACCACAACGAAAAGACAATTTATTAACGTTTTAGTTCATATCGTTTATTTTTATAGGCGAATGACTAAATTTTGGGTGGACAGATAGGAGGTGCGTGAAAATTGAACTTAACTAAATAAACAACTTTCTTTCCGGAAGTGTCAGTATACACAATGTAACTAAGTAATTAAATTACATACCTTTATGTATAGTTTAACTGTACCAAGTGTAATTAGAACTGGTACTTGAAACACTTTTTTTATAATGTCAAGTGACACATCTACCAATAACAGTCATTGTGCCACTCAGAACTTTAAATCGCAAAGATCTGAGGGGCACTGTCACTGCGTCCGCCACACTGAGACATAAAGTTGAGAAATCTCATGTGCTTGTAGTTTCATCTGCATATATACCCTCCAAAACTAGAACACAGTGATGCTCATTACTACAGAAATAAGTACAGTGGCAGGACTTCCCTGCTGTTAACTATTTTCTTTTTCCCTAAATGCTAATAATATTGTGTAATTTAGCAAGGCACTGGCTGAATTTCATTATAGACTTGATTGTTTCGTAGCTTAAATTTATAAGCCACCAAAATGAGTTTCAACAGTACCACCTTAACTTTATTTGTCCATCCGTCAGCGAAGCCAGTCGGCATTCAACACTTAATAATCGAAAGTGAAAAACAATAGTCATTAGACGCGTCGGCCAATTGAGGCGGAGGGGTATTCTTTTGTTTTTTTTTTTTGTTTGTAGGCTTTAGATGATTGTTTTTTTACCTGACTGATTATGGAGAAAAATCAATAAGTAGGTACCTGTTTTATGGATGCAGTGGTTGCATAAAAAGACCATCACACGCACTAAGCCGTGGTAATGACCTACCGACGACTTTGGACGACATCCGACGACACGGAGGTCGGGACTGACTGAATCGGACACAAGATCACCAAGAGCGAAAGAAGAGGGAAGAGGCCTACATCCAAGATTGGATAACAAAACGGCCACCATGATGATGATGATGAATGACCTACCGCGTTGCAGCTCGTGAGTTTCTAGGAATGTAATTTGAAATTTACCATCAGCTTTCCGGTCAAGGAAAACATCGTGATGAAATCTGCACGTTGAAGAATATTCACAACCCTCGGAAAACGTATAAATTCCCCAATCTGCGTTGGGCTGACTGTGGCCTAAACCTTCGTCCAGGAAGAGACCCGTGCCCAGCAGTGGGACGTATAAATGAGTTGATGATGATGATGTTAAATCAACGGCAAATTAACCCCAAAAAGCAATATAAGCTATCGTACATAGGGCGCACTATAAGTTTCCGGAACTGGTCACTTACATAAACAATATTTAAAAAGTAATTACAACATTGAATCTCTTTGGCTGTAGAATACAGTTTGTTTCATGTGACTGTCACTTGTTTTATATATTGTGGCGTCATTTTAGAAATTGGTTGTCTACATCACCATGGATTTAACTCGTGAAAATTTTCTTAGTATGATTTTCTACGACTTTAAGTGTAATGTAACAGCTCAACGGAGCTTCCCTCGATTTCAAACTGCTTTTGGCAATAAAGCACCATGCATGACAACTATTTGTAGTTGGTTTGCACAATTCAGACACGGTCGTGTGAATCTCAGTGACGAATTTCGTGATGGTGGCCCGTCCACTGCTGTGAACAACAAAAACAGCGATGCTGTGCGCCGTATGATTAAAACAGACAGGCATGTGACATACCATTAGATTCGGGCAAAATTGGACTCGGACTCAAAAAACAGATTCAACGAAGGGGCTTCAAATTTGGTGTGGGACATAGTAAGATAACGAAACATGAATTTATAATTACCGTCTCAAAACAAACCAGCGACTGAGGGTCTTTCGAGACGAGCCGAAACCAACCAAAGTGACGCGCGTGCAAAGTGCCTCTAAACAGATGATTGGTTCTTTTTTTAATAAAACTGGACACGTGGCTACTGTTGCTTTGGAGAATCGTTGCACCGTGACTAGTCATTGGTACACGACTATTTGGTTGCCGGAAGTTATTGACAAACTCCATAAAAATAACCGTAAACGCCGTATCATCTTGCACCACGATAATGTCAGTTCTCACACGGCCAGACAGACAAATGAATTTTTGAAGGTGAACATTGTTGACCTTATGAGCCATCCCGCGTACAGTTCCGACCTGGCACCTTGTGACTTATTTATTTCCAAAAATTAAGAACCAGTTACGCGTCAACGATTTTCATCACCCGAAGAGGCTATCGAAGAGTATGAGAAATGTGTTTTAGATTGTGTCACGGCGGCGTGGCATAAATGTTTTCAAAATTGGTCCATTCGTATGAAAAATTGCATTAACGCTAACGGAGAATATGTTGACAAACAATAAATTCATTTCTGGCCATTTATAGTATTTTTTTCTTATTCATTCCGGAAACTTATAGTGCGTCTCATGTAAAAAATGATTTCATATTGGCACCGAATGATAACAAATCTGCAAAAACATCGAGAACAAAAATTCTTTCGTTTAAAAATGACGTACAGTTAAGGAAAATAGATGAGTTAATTTCCTGACTATTGAGTATAACAATTCACAAAATTGCTGTTTTAAATGAATATGCATAACGTAGTAACAAATAATATTACTCTGGGGCGTTAGAACAAATATTATCCCATTTTTCACTTATTTTCTTGACCATCTGACCAGTGTGATGTCTAATTGTCTTATCACATGATTAATAATATTTCCTTTTATGAAGGACATTTTGCACATGGCCTTGCTGCTCGTATAATAATTTTTAACCTCGGTTCAGAACGCTACTGGACGCTTTGAACTGAGGAGGCGATCTGGTTGGCCTATGGCGTGGCGAGGGTCATCAGGGTCGATAAGACCTTCCATGGGTTACAAGATTAATAAATACCACTACATAAATTTCATTAATTATCATAAATACTAACATCATCATCATCAAGCCATTGTACATACGGCTGTACATCAAGCTGTACATTGATATATAGTTAAATTCTAGTAATATATTGTATAGTGGTGGCGCGATTTGAATTTCGCGTGGTCCAAACCGGCTAATCCTGCGGGAAGTGCGAGCGGTGCTTTCCCCTACGGTTTGTGGACTGTATAACTTAAGTTTGGTTGATTGCCACAAATACGAGTAGGAGAACAACGTTAATATTTTATTATGTCATATATAATGTGAACACTAGCGCCATTATTTTAAAGCCCGAAAGCACCTGACCGGGGGGTCTATTCCCCTTTTCCGTACGACGTCCGTCCGAAACAATTACTGCCCAATTAAGTAATACTCGACGAAATGAAAAGATAATATCAATTATGAAGCTTCATTCGCATCACATAATCTTGTGTCAACGTAATCTTTCGTCTTAGATTATGTTCAGTATACCACTTTCAAAATTCCATTAATAGTTAGTTTTTTATGATTCAAACATTTTTTAACGTTAACTCAGAAAACGCAAGATAGCTCAAATTTATGTCCGGGAGTATATTCTACTTCTTCTGAATACGATAAAGTTTATTCCCTCATTACTGGGAAGTAATTAGAACACAATAAAACTCGAGTTAGAAAATTGTATACTAACCTTTGTATCTACGATATAAATGTTGAAATTGCCGCTGTAAAAATACTTAATTGGTCGAGTAATTTGACGAGTCTCTGAGGTATCCCATCTACGTTCATAAGACTATTTTCAGTAAGGGGTGTAATTAAAAAAATAAGGCCACAACTACAAAATGACAACTTTTTACGGTTCCACGAACGAAATTAGTCGATAATTTTTTTATGCTTAAATAGGAGCAATAAAAATATATAAATTTATTTCATATAGTTTGTATTATTTTTATAACGTTCATTGTGAAAATAGTACTTTTCACGTATGATCACATGTGGCTATCTTATACCAAGTATACGTATTGTTTATATAATTTTTTAAGGTATTAAATTACATAGAACGATTACGAGTTCTAAAAAAAACCTACGTCAAAACTTCGTGTCGAAAAAACACCTAATTGCCGAGTTTTATTGAAATCGGTTAACAGAAAGTGCGCTAAACCGGACTCATCCCCTAGTTTACCACCCTTTGAGGTGGAATATTTCCTTCAAATTTAAATGGGACCAATACTGAGGAACCCTCTTTCCAACAAAAAAGAATCATCAAAATCAGTTCACAAATGCAGGAGGTTTCGCGTAATATACATACAAAAAATACAGACGAATTGAGAAATGTGCCACACGATTCACGGCGTGGTCGTTGGCAAAGCGGTAGGCTGTCTTTATTACGAGTTGCGCGGTTCCGCGGCATGGATTGCAACATACATATACACTCATACAAAACAAAAAACTAATCTATATAGAGTTATGCCTTTTAAAGTACCCTACATATTTGTATACTGACATGTACTTGAATATATTAAATGGTGTTAATAATTAGATGACAAAATAGGAATATAATATCGTTTACCAACAGATTTATTTAAAAAATCTACTGGACATATATTTTCGTCAATTTGAAACATACTTTATATTATGAAATACTTAAATCGTATACTTACTATGTGATAACTCTATGGTTGTGGGATTTCAGAATTAGGTAGATTCATATCTAGGAACAGTCGGGTATGAAAAGGTTGATGCAAGTTAAGGGATGAGGTATGCCAGGAGCATAACGAGTGGCGATTCATAGCCTTTTAGCTTACTCCGGTAGGAGGAAATGAAACTTAGGTGGAAACCATAAATACTTGTCGTAGCTTGTACGTATTTGTAGCGACTTGTAAGAGGTTGCATTCTGAAGTGTGTCGAGTATAGTACAAGGCAGGGTATCTATGAAAATCTAATCATAAACTAAGGAAGTCCAAAAACGTGAGGCACATATCATTGTCCTTTTTGCTACTCTCCGTACTTGAGACCGCAGACACAATGCATTCAAAGAATGATGAAAGCGAACGCGTGACCGCTTTCTATATGTTACACCCTTTACAATTTACATAGACCAGTGTATGACAATTCGCCTTCCTCTGTGCCGTTTAGTACTGCGTAGAAGGGCGTATGTTTTCCGTCCAATCTATTCATAGATACAATCCACTTAAGAAACTCATATTTAGCTATAAGCACAATAAGTATCTATCGTTTACACACATAGCATGATGCCTATACTTGGCAGTAAGTTCGTTTATCACTGACAGACAAACTGACTGGCGTTTTATTTACTCGCAGTAGGGCGTCTCTACTACAATTAATATTACAATGCTGTTATGGACAGGCTTATAATATACAAGCGAAGTCAAGTGATGAAGTTAGTTGTGTATGGAAGAATTTATAATATTATGTATATGTTAATTTATTTATGAAATCGTGTTTGGTGGATTTTAAGCAACTATTTCAATATGTAGGCGAAATTAGATTCATGGGAACCAAAATGCGAAAAAATATAATAAAACAGAATGGACTGTATTTGCGTCCGATAAAGAAAAATTTTGGTATAACGAAATAACGAAAAACTGGGGACAATTCGAAAAACGTTAGGAAAGAACACAACGCCTGGTTCTCTAAAGTATTCGTACCATGTGCTGCCGGCTACCTCAGCTTGCTGGTTACAATTGTCTCAAAACGTATTAAAAACAGCTCCCATACCCTTTCTACATAAGTTTTGATTATAGTGACCCTCCCTATCAACCTTTTGATTATGCAGGGAGAGCACTATAACCTGTGCGCGCACAGGAATCTTATACTTTCAGGTTCTGAACCCAGATCAGCCAGTGTACAGGGTTGTCACAGACCGTTGTTCTTGAGTTCATCCGGTTCTCGAGAGGCTAGAGTCTCGGGTGAGCCACACTAATTGCAAGTACAGTACCTTCCCCGTTTTCCAGAGAGGTACCGAAGCTGTAGGCATGCTCACTTTCCGATGCGCATTGCACAACCAGTGGTGTGCTACGCATTAAGAACAATATTTTGCACGCTGAGACTGAGTTGACATCTCTCATGTGCCTGTTATTACACCACTGTTGCCCGTCCAAGCTGAAATACTTACATTACTTATTGCTTAGAAGCAAAAAAAACTTTAGTGGCAGTAGGTACGTCCGTGGACGAACTCGATTACAAAGAGCATTATTGCTACCACTCTCATTTATAGTAGGTAAACAAATATGAAGCAAAATTACCTATATGTTTAAATGTTCGAAAAGATGTGTCAGCATAACAATTTATACCCTTATATAATATTACAAATTTAGAATAAGATCATTTTGAATTTTTTTTTTAATATAAAGTAAATAAATAAGTAATAAAATATTGGACAACATTACATACGCAGATCTGATGCCAAAGTAAGTAACTAAAGCACTTGTGTTATAGAAATCGGAAACAATGACGATATCTACCACAAACACCCGGACAATTTACCCGAGACAATATACTTCTAGAAAAGTTTCATTCACATTATCCACGGCTTGATTTCACCATTTGCTGGGTAAAGGCCTCCCGAAGTTTCCCGAAGCCATCCACTACAGTCCTGTGCTAGCCGTATCCACCCGCGCCCCGCGACATGTACTACGTCGTCGACCCACCTTGTAACCGGGCGCCCGACGTCTAGAAAATAATATACATATATTATAATTTTTCTTAATTGGCCTGGTCGGGGATCGAACCCGGGACTTCAGAAATGGCGACATCATGAAAACCGGTGTGAAAGCCATCTACTTAAAAAACTACTGCTACTGATAATCTTGAATTAAATAGATGTGGATCAAGAACATACCCGAACAATGCAATGTAAATCAAATGTATATATACATCTATTTCTAGGTACTGTCATATAAATCTACATCTAGGCACAATTACAACGTATCCGTGATGTATTGTAAATAAATACAGCTAGATTTCCTTATTGTTAACCATACAATAGGCCATTATGAACGACTATAGAGGCTTAATCTTTGCTAACTTGTGTACCTTGTTTGTTTGTCACGATGGATTAGGTAATTAGTGTTTTTATATATTTATAAAGTTATATTTGTAATTATGATGATCTCGATGACTCAGCTTGAGTTCGATTACCGGTGGAATCAATTTAAGAAGTGCACCGAAGTGAATTTCGTTGTTCTGGCACTTGAGGCCAGGTAATTGGCCATACTTGCCGCACTTATTGACGTGACTTCAACTGTGAAAAAAACTGAATTTGGTAAAGCAGTAGAGCTCCTTGTAAAAGAGTTTGTCCAGAGAAGTGCTGCCACCTAACCTCGTTAGTCGTGAGTCAGGTGATAAGCGACTCGCGTACTTATAAAAGTTGCTGTGTGGTTTTCAGTCGCAAAGACGTGAGGGTCAGTGCTACTGCCCGCGTCACCCTGAGATATATGATAGATTGGTTGCGATGGCTCACCATATCGCATTGTTAATACAATAGTGTACTAACCCAAAAAGTGTATTTTCTCAGAATCGACGAAAAATTAATTACTCGCTTCCCGTGAAAGATAATGAAAATATATATATATAGGTTATAGTTTATTTAAAAATAAAAGAGAAAAAATAATTTCATATTTTTGAATAAGGACTATTTTGCCAGAACTAGCTCACACAAAGCGTGTCTCATTTTGAGTCAAGTAGATACCTTTTAGTGGTTTTTTTTCACAATATTCTAATTACGGTTTTATTGACGTGTAGAGAATGAAATTTTACGTTCAATAATGGTATAAATCTTGAATTTCACGTATTTTTAGTTATAACACTATTGTAGTGGCAATGCGATATGGTACTGGCAGAAAACCAGCACTGTTTGACTTCTCACAGTCTACAGTATTTATGCTGAGTCAGGACCATTTCAGCACAAGCTGTAGTCATGCATCAAATTTTGTTTCTCACAGTATGTGTTTTATACATAAATGTGTATTAAATTAATATTGTGTGTTCTATGAGATTTTGTGTTATACTTTGTGAAGTCATTGTAAATGTTTTGTTTCTGTTTGTATTTGAGGTGAATAAATGTGTCTATCTGTTTATCTAAGTCCCATATGCGTGTAGTTTCACCGGCACCATTAACCTTGAAAACCGGAACGCAGTAATGCTCACATTACTGCTTGGCGGTAGAAATAAGTGAGGTGGCAGTATATTTACTTCCCTGGACGAACTCTTTCACAAGGAGATTTACTGTTACTAAAGTCATGTTGTGATTAATTTTATCTTTACTTGATTAAAGTCCATTTTTGTAATTTCGCAAAAACGTTGCTCGCCAAAAGACTAATGTCCATTTGCAGTAAATTAAAATATCTCTTAAACCAATGAAAAGTAACAAGACACTTTGAAGATAACGTATCAAGAGTGTCTTTTGCATTGGAAGCACTGGTTTCAGACGTCCTTAAGTTAGTGCAAGTGGACATTAATATCTCAATGCATATATGAATGTCTTAACTTGCCCTCTTTTCAATCCGAAACGCAGCGTTCTGCATTGCGGTTCAAATAACAACCTACCATCACCACCATTAACAATAAACAGTACACCATTCGACCAATCAACGATCCAGGCCTATCTCTGAGATTGAACTCAGGCTTTGTTTCAGTTCTCCTGCCTAGGAGAACTGAAAGAAGGCCTGAGTATCAATACATCTATAGCTCACATGTCTTCATAAAACGGTACAAATTCTTCACGTAATATAACAAACCAGAATCATAAATACAGTTCATACAAATAAGGATACCATAGACAATCCAATCCAAGTGAGGATGGCATAGACAATCCGAGTCTTGCGTCCAATGCATTTCTCCAACGTCAATCGACTGCAAGAAGCGATGGGCGCCTTAAATGGCAAGGGCCATCTAAAAACTGGAACGCAGCTTGTTTTTGTCACAGTGTCATTATATTTATAGTAAATAAAATGTGAACCTATTACAGTTTACTTACTTATACACATATTTAAACTCACAACATAACATACCTACTAACAGTCCTCTTCTGATATAGTTTAAGCTTATTAACCAACAGTTAATGCTCATTTTTGCTTTTATTTTGAAACACTAAACTTTATCTACTAAACTAATTATGTACATATTATTTACTATTAAAGTAATTAAGTACACCTGTATTTTTGTCTTATGCCTGTTTTCTTTACGTCTGCTCTAGGTAGAAGGGTGAGAGAATGGTGTTCACAGGTTAATCCTAGTACAGACATCAGACTTTCACAAACGAAACAGTCTTTAGTAACATGTGAGGATCATATATAAGTTTCCTTTCTGAAAGACAATTAACGCATTTTCAGTTTCATACATATATGTATGATAATTTTTGGCACAGAATAAAACAATGACCGCAACCAATTTACAAAAGTTTATTTCCTAAATATATCCTACTATTATGAAGATATTATTTTGTTAAAATTAACCTCCAACTACTATGACGTTGACAATTATCACCATGCTAAATGTAAATATAGTTGCGGGTGCCGTCCATTAGTCTACTTCAAGGCAAAGGCATTTGAAAGTCAGTTGAACTACTCCTATGTGGAGTTTATACCTGGGAAACCGATATCAAAGCTGCGTACGAACAATAACCGTTAGACATCTTATTAAAAGGATATAATAGCTTATTGCCCGGATTCATCTTGGATTCTCCCTGAACCTTTGGAACTATAGTTCGCTTCAAACAAAATAGCCATACGCTTGGTAACCATATGAATGGAGGACAAATTATAGAAGCCTCCATCGACCACCACAACGTGTAGTCGACACTGGTACTAGGATGACAAAATCCATGGTAGTAACACGTTCGATAAAGTTACTATAAATCTTCATGATATGTCAGTGAATAAAAATATTAAACATACATCGTGATGGTAGTAGATAATGTAAGTACCATCAACATCAGAACGATCTAAACGACCAAACAAACAAATATTATCTACTAACTTAACATATTGTACTTGACAACTAATATAGTATAGTATTATCTGAAAAAATTCGTTATATTATATTTTATCTCAAAATCGCGTTAGATTAATAATTTATCTCCAAAATTTCGCTCTACTTATATGTCATTCGTATATGATTCAATTTCAAAGTGGCAGGACAACACTGTCGCTTTTAAATTAAATAGGTAATATTAATATAACTATAAAGCAATTTTGAGATAATACTATGTTAGTTGTTATGTGCGATATGTAATTTTTTTTATAATATCAAGTGACGGGAGGAACAAGTATTGCGCCCAATGGGTTGCTGTGCCACTCAGAGTTTATATCGCAAATATCTGATGGGCACTGCCACTGCGCCCGTTGCCCTGAGAGATAAGTTGACAAGTCTCATGTGCTTGTAATCAAAATCGGAACACAGTAATGCTGACATTACTGTAGAGAAATAAGTAAGGTCGTAACTCTGGAGGAAGGAGGAAGTAACTCTTTCACAAGGAGCTACAGCTACTAGAACAAAGATACTATGAGTACCATTGCTACGTGATTAACTTTAGGGCACTTACCCAATACGCTCCGACCTTAATCAACATGGTGACTGTATATAGAGGTATTAAGGTAACCACATGTTTGAATAATGTGTATCAGTCCCACATACAAATCACGTTAATACCAATTACCATGTACATAAAGTTAAGTATCATATGAAAATTTCACAAACTCACACTTCTTGGGAAAGGAAAGTATTAATAAATCGCAAAGGGCGTGAGGTGAGAAATAACAGGCATTATTGCTGGCACCCCATAAACACGAGTAATACTTAGCTGGTATTGAAACTTAAGGCTATTTCCACAGTGTAGAGAACTTGATGTATTTGTTTCATAGAAAAACATTAGAATCTTTTCTTTTTGTTCTTTCTTTTCAATTAGAGGTCCGCGGCGGTTGGAATCCCGGTGATGACATGTACATGTCGATGCCCTGAGAAACGTGACCTCCTAGCCAACCTTTTGGTTCCGAGAGCATTCTTCCTCATTCAACAGAAAATTGTATAGGGCTTCCAGCATTTTGATTGAAATTTGTAATTGAAGATTGAATTGGCTTAAACAGTTTCTTAAAGCGTCATTTCTTAATGATTTAAAAATTATACCAAAATTAATTTCACAGCTCAAAGATTAAATTTGTAAAACACTTTTTTTCACACTGGTCTACTCAAAAATAGACGATTAGGGGGTCAGGGTATGTTAGGACATCGACTGTACATATGATTTTAATTTCTAATATTGATTTTATTGACCTGCATAGCCCCAAAGACTGTCGACGGAACGTCACTACGTACCACGTTTATTTACTACGAGAAGCCATCGAGATCACGAAGCGCCGTGCATGGAATCCGGTACTTAATAACAATAATAATAAAATAAAAAAAACGGTTCGGCTTCAGTTTCGCGTGTAGATACAGTGAAAGTGGTTTGATGGAAAAAAGCGAGTGACAATGGCAACGCTAGAAGTAATCAAGATGAAGGTAATCGTTGACATCGAAAGAGGGTAGATAGATAGCTCTAAAAAATATCATTTGCCACTGGTGGTCATGGAGCGTGCAACCGTTCCGATATATCGGGAAAATAAAAAAAATCTTACCGTGGTAAGAAATCTGTAATTAATGACAATCATTTAAATATTCTTTTGCCTATGAAAAAGCAAGAAGGATTACCGTTTTGCTTGAAAATATACGACATTTTGAGTTTAAATTATTGATAAAAGTATAAGTAACCCTCGATTTTATTGTTTAAATCTTGTTAATTGAATACCAATGATTTTGGTTAGTTAATAATTAAACTAAGATTTACGGGCTCAGTGGTACTGTAGTTAGTACAATAGGCACTTGGTGCGAAGGTCCAGTGTTCAATCCAAATCAATTCACAAACGTTCAATCGATTTGGGATTTCGGGGCAAAGTTAATTTCTACCTTATGTACAATTTTCCACCGTCTATTTCTAACATTCTTTTTTATAACACTCTGTATACATCCTAGGGAACCATAGACACTCGTCCAAGCAATAACCCTTTGATATTGTTGGAAGCTTTCACTACCATAGACTCTCATTTCCTTAGGCTGAATGTCATCTATGGTCGACCTGTTCATTAACTTTTTGCCCCTACATTCTGTTGTATCATTATCACCAGACCTTTATTCTTTTCTATGCTAGTTATTTCCTATAAATTATTGTGTATGATTTATGATAACCTCTATGTGTATATATATATATGTGTATAAGTTTATAAACATTTGATGGCACTACTACCAATTCGCACCCTTAAAGTAATAACGTCGCATTTGCAAAATGATAACTTTTCAGGAGAGCGGTTGAAAGATTCTAAAATCGAAATCCGAGCTAATTTTGTTCCTTTGGCAATACGAACAATAACTTGTAATCCTTTTTAAAGTGGTTTTTTTTGTGATAACAATTGATTGATGAACAAATCTTGCGTCTGCTGGTAAGTGACACACCTAACAGTTGCCGTGTCACTTAGAGCTTTAATTCACAAAGATGTGAGGGACACTATCATTGTGTCTGTTACACTGACACGTAAGTTGACAATCCCATGTGCCTATAATTTCACCAGTACCCTTACCTTTCAAAAATGTAAATGTATACATTACTGCTTGGGGGTAGAGATAGCTACGGTGTACGTTTGGCAGTACTTCCTTGGATGAAATTTTTCACAAGGAGCTCTACTGCTACAAATTACTACTGATTTATCAAAACAAGGCACAATCAACACTTTCAATACCTAATACTGACTCCGACTTTTCTAACAATAATACAAAGTCTTTAATTACAAGATGTATCGTAACTCATGTCAGGTATCCTTAACGATTTACGACTTTATTGTCGACCTGTAGTCGCTCGTAAAGCTTTGATTACGCTGTGACCCGACCACGCCGACGGTAAAATACGGAAGAGGTTGTAGGTGAAGACTGTTTTCTTTATCCTATTGGTCCTTGCCTCAGAATCTTACAGTTAAATAAAATCGTTAATGAAATGTGTTTACATGTAATGAATTTCATTTAAAATGAAATTATTTTTTCTTGTCTAAATTGGTATAGGTATTTGTTTTTTCAAAGAAACTAACGTTTCGGACCCTTTACAACTTCCCATGGTCATGACTGTCTGCGATAGTATGTATGATATATATATGTCATATATGTGCCTTCCGAAAATATAATTTTATTTTTAATGTATTGCGAAACCTTAAGAACTTAAAACGGTTTATTCAGTTTTTGTGCATTTTTTATTTATAAAAGGAAAGAAGAAAAAGGAAGACACTCCATGTTAAAAAACGCCGAATAAGCTAGCTTTAAAGGAATTAGTCCAGAATTTCATATGGAGTCTCAACCTGCATCCCAATAGTCGGACATATACACGTAATTACGTGTATGTAGGTTGTTTATACATAGTTAGTCATGTTTTTTTTAAACGCACGCACTCAACATAACCCCGCACTGGGGAACCCGTGTGTCGCGGGTGTCATAGACACACACAGATAACCACAAATTACGCCCAAACTCACGACAGAAACAAATGTAGGCCATACAATTCTTTGTCAAGGCCCGGGAATCGAACCTGTGACCTCTGCGTGGCAGTCTGGCATGGTAACCGTTCGGCCACATAGGCAGTATGTTACAGTTTGTGGTAGTGTATTATATATATATTACATATTTATATTGTGTGTAAATAATGTATCCCTATTATTTATAAAATTTGAACTTATCAGATTTTTGTCATGTGCGTAGCCCCAGTTATTTTTTCTAAAGTCAGCTCTCCGGTTGATTGGTAGAGAATGTCTAGCGGCATTAAGTCCGCCATTTGACTATCTTGTGTGCAATGAAGTTTAAATAAATAAAAAATAAACAAATATTTTTATTCGTCTTTTACCATTAAATCTTTATCTAATTGGATATTTTCAATTAATCACTTTTATCGTGAAAAATCAAATAGTATTTGAGAAATTACATTATAAATCAAAAAGGTCAGATTTATGACTATGATGCGTTAGGGAAAATGTAAATTAGTGCCAAGAAAGTATAAATTCTTGACATACATTTCTGTCGTGTTCAGATTGGGGACTGTGCAATCGAGCATTGGACATAGAAAATTGATTTTTATGTTACGTATACTTAAAATTCACAATATGATCTAAGGCTCTACACAAACGAATATCTCATGATTCAAATCATCATAACCGTTTAGAAGGAAAACACTCCATTTGAATTTATTTCGTGTATTTATAATAAGCACAACTAATTATTATAAAATACATCCCACAGGTAATATGGCTATGCAAAGGTGGCTGCACTTATTTGATACGTGTAAAAGTGGCCACGATATTGTATAAATCATCTACAATAACAGATATAAATTAGAAGAAGAAAAGATATTTATTTAATTAATTATCCTATATGACATCACAGAAGAAAAAACACAAAAATTAATCATTAAAAAGAGTAGATAAAAATAAGGAAGCAAAAAAAAATAATAACGCACACACTATAGCCCTACATTAGGGAAATCTCATATCGCGGGTGCCATAGACACATATAGACAACCACAAATTTCACCCAAACTCACGTGAGAAATAAATGTAGGTCATATAAATATTTCTCCCAGCCCGTAACCCGTAACCCGTAACCACGTAGGCCACGAAGGCAACTAAAAAGTGCTCCAAAAACCAAATTTAAAATAAACAAGAAATATCCATAAATTTCATATTAAACTCGAAATCTCGTACAAGTATGGATCATTTTTTCCACTTTATCGTAGCATAAGAACGTTCAATAATGTTAATACATACAATTTTGACATCTTTCACGATTCATTATATAAGTTAAAGCGGAATGTCACAACTACTATGGGGGTTTAGGGTTTCTGTTTGATAATCTCTTAAATAGTACTTTTTGTTTTCTTTTTTTTCTATACATTATTTTTATTTTCTTTATAATTTAAAGATTTTCACGTTATCTTGCGTAATTGCTGTATAAGCCTGTAATATACTGTATAAAAAATTATATGACAAAACAGTCTAAGTTTCTTTAGGTGTATCTAACTAAACAAATGTATGTATTATATCGGTGATATGAATGGGACATTTAAAAAGAAATACTAGCAACTATAATTATACCATTGCTACCTAATTATAAACCCAGAAGCAGCAACTTTACTCCCAATAAAAAGCCAACAAAAAGGTCCGACTCTCTTAATAACAAACATTACGGCTGAACAAGTACAAGATACAAGTGTAAAGGATATGGGAAAAAAGAAAAAGACGAAAACGATAGCAAAAAAGATGAATAACTGGGCTACAAACGGTCTTGGTGTATAAAAAGATATGTAATTAAAAAAGTTCCTTTGTGTACTTTTTATAAAACATCTAAAGTAGGTACTTAATTATAAGTTTCAATGAAAATTCCCAGTTTTGAAGACAATAAGTAAAATGTCTTACAATGTTAAAATAAAGACTCTATCCATTTTAAATTTGCAAAATTGAACGAATTGAAGAAAGTATTGTTTATTTTTCGTTGACCATAGTAACGTAACCTATAAAATAAAAAGGATATTGAGAAAAAATAGCATTTTTAATGAAAAAAGAGAAATGTAGAGTTTTTGTAGTTACAATTTTTACTCGAATAATTTTTTTGTGTAAATACATTACGTTTTGAGTTTCTTCATTGTTTGTTACAACAATTTAAGTTGATGGCTTAGTAGCCAGTACCTACTTAATAAATAAATAACAAGATTTAATGAAAAAAAATGTGAATAATTTCTATATAACAAGAGCCAATATATAATGTTGCTATGCAAAAGTTCTATGTAAAATAGTTCAGCAATTCCTTTGAAATATCAATTTAAATTGCATGTAGTTCCATTAATTACATTGCATGCTTAAAAACCGTTAGATAATTATAAACAGAAATAACAATACAAACCTCTTTGCCGACTAAAAAAGAAAAGAAAAATACAACATTGCGTGCCGCCCCCTCGCGTTCCATTTTGCACGGAAGGTGTTCTTCCTTTTTTTAAGTTCCTTTTTTAAAAAGATGCATTCGAACGTTCGATAATCAAGTCGGTAAATTGAAACCTTAGCGATAACATTCCGATTACGCGTGCATTTTGAAATCGTCCTATTTTCCGAAACTTTATCGCTTAGTTTTTTTTTATTCTGGCACTGGTTAATTTAGATATATTCGTTTCATAATTACTTACATATTTTTATATTCAATTGTCTAATTAGCTGATAATCATGAGGTACCATGGGAGCAACATGAGAGTTCTCGAATTCGATTCTCCATCATCCCAATTATACGTCCCGCTGCTGGACACGGGGCCTCTCTTTGACTAAATACGTTTTCCAAGGGTTATGTAACTTCTTAGACGTGTAAGTTTCATCATGATGATTTTCCTTCACCGAAAAGCTCAAGGTAAATTTCAAACTAAATGTACGCACATAAATTCCGAGAAACTCGGAGGTGCTATCCCGGATTCGAACCCACGGCATCTGCTTGAGAGGCGGTAGGTCACACCTAGTTAAGCTACAGCTTTTTTAAGTTCGATTCTGGTTAGGACCAATTTAGGAAAAAAGTTGTATTTTAAATTAGTTCTAGTCTAGGTGTTCTGATTAATGCCCCGGAAATGATTTCATTGGTCCGGTTTAGGGAATTCCCTAGATAGAGACCTGGTCCTATTATTATGAATGTTCTTTGTTACTTTTACGTGTGTAAAGCTTAAGTATGAAAAACAAAGTCTAATTTTATACCATGTAAGTCTCAAAATAAACACAATGGATATTCATAATAGAACAATAAAATCTGTTTGTCATACTTCGTAACAATATTGTAAGTACTTATTAAATTTCACACCTGATTCATAGTCTTCGTGCCTTTGTCATGTGTCATACATAAGTTTATCTTTAAGTTAAGGCACTTAATCAATATTTAAAAATAAATGTCTTGAACAATATCTTGTTTTACTTAAGAAAGAAATATAAATAAATCGTACATTCGGTGTACCGTTTTAATCACTTTGAAGTGCATCTGAATAGGCTGTCAAAAATTACGATTTTTTTTAAACCACAATACCGTAACCGTTCATTACAATAAACGGTTCTTAAAGGCATTAACGCACTACAGGTTACTTTGCGATTGTTGAAAATACACACTGTAAATATGAGTAACTGAATTTGGAGAAAAAAAATTGGAAAATTGAATAAAATGGAATTAGAAACGTTTGGTAGGCTTTAGCTGTTTTTGGTAAGTAATGCACCCCCTTAGGCCACATCAACAAAATTACAACTTTTCAATCAGATTTTCATATCATAGTTATTTCTTTTTCAAACCAATCAACGTTTTTTACGCTTTAGAGATTACATGATCACGACTGACTTAGACGCAAAATAATAGTTTCGTTTCCAATGTGACCATTATATACCATGTGACCGTATAGTTTAATTAATCTATAAATTAATCGACTGTAAATGTAATTATTGATTTTTCGAAGTTGTCAAAACTTTGCTATCATTTATAATCCACCTGCCACGCGGTTCGTGCAACCGCGTAAACACCGTAAGTGAGCACTTAACTTGAAACTTGAATAAAATCATCGATGTGTCAAGTACCGGATACAGAAAATCAGAGTAATTGCTAAAAACAAAGTAAATTGTGCTTTAAAGAAACTATAAATACGAGTATCACATTTTTTACCAATGAACAAATGATTTTTGTCTCTCAGTAATTCTCGTACAATTTTGTATGTTTTAATATCTAGTGACGGGACGAACAAGTCGTGCACCTGATGATAAGCTACACGCCTCTCCATAACAGTTGCAATGCCATTCAGAGCTTTAAATCTCAAAGATCTGAGGGGCACTGCCACTGCGCCCGTCATTCTGATACATAAGTTGACAAGTCCCATGTGCCTGTAATTTCACCGGCACCCCTACCCTTCAAAATTGGAACACAGTAACTACCAATACTACAGGTAGTACTACCCTCGACGAACTCAGAAGGAGCCTTACTGCTCCTAAAACTTACTCGATTTAATGTAGAAAACAAATTGTTTTCTAGATAAAATACACGTTAACTCACTATAAAGTCAAAAAGTAAGAGGAGCTAAAACTGTAACATAAAATTTAGTAAATTTTGAGAAATTCATAATAATATTCTGATTAACACTGTTATAGATAGTACTTAATGTATGTAAATCATCATACATTAATGATTGTTTAATGGATGTAAATCATTGAATTTTATCAATACGTTGTTTATACTTCTATGGGAAAGCAGTAGGCGGAAACTACATAGAAAGCACTTGGAAACCGCACTGTAAGCCCGTAGTTGGTTTTTTGAGATCCATGTAGCGAAACGGGATACCCCGTACTATCATAACGATGCCTTACTTTCTCAAACTCATATCTTATAAAGAGTGATTATTTAGGAGATGACAAAACTTTCTATTTATTTTTTTTTGCATTTCGGTTACTTTGCGCTTTAAGATACAAGTTCGAGAAAGTAAGACGACGATATTCTAATATTCAATGTGAGGATAACTCTGTTACTGTCCATTAACGAACTGATATGTTATAAATCTAATGATATAAATAAACAAATCAATAGTATAAAACAAATACAAAACATCATTAAAAGACAAACGCGGCAGCAAAAATAAAACAATCAGGAGGCAACGGCACCCGTCTTACGAAGCCCGTTTACCGACGGCTTTACGCGTGAGAAAGATTTCAACGCGGTATTCCTACGCAGAATTATTGCATTTGAAGTTCTTCTTACTTACTTCAAACAAACATCATTCTTTATTTATGTATGTTTTGTTTATATGATTCATTATTTCATATTTATAATTATATACTAAAATGAAATATGATTGTTTAACTATTTCCTATCATCCTGTGAATCGAAACCGAATAAAAAAAGGAAAACATTCAACTGATGTTCTTCTAGATTTATGTAGTTGTTTAGTATTATGTAGCTCAACTGACGACTATTTTCGAGATACATATAACAACAGCACTTGCGAAAAAAAGTAAAAAACATGTAACTTTAGGGCATAATGTACAAGTTAATTTTGTGACAGCTATAAAGTTCTAACCTCTGGCAATCTACCACTGCAGCAAAGTTGGTAGAAAAGTGTAGAATTAAATGTATATACAAATAAAAAAGCCAGAAGAGCCAGCAATGAAAATGTACATAAAATTTTAATTACAAAGGCAACACATAGTTAAAGACGGAAAAATGTATCTACTATGAAGACGAGGTTATTAAAGGGCTTAATGTTGATAATTTCTTCATATTTAGTTCAAATAAGCACCAAACAGCAATGGTTCCACCAAAATACTTTCATCGCGCTAATACAAAATTGGACTTTTCTAAAAAAGAACTTTAAAATATGATGTGGTAACTATAGAAAACAAGCTGTGACATCAATTTTCCATGACATTTTGTCTCATGATGGAGATGTGGACGGTTCACAGGCGATGCCGTTACGCATGGACGGGTCTGGACAGGTTGTAACGATATACCTTTTCTAATAGCACCTGAGTTGTGCATCTTATTCTATTTCATTTAAGTCGTATTTTAAAGTAATTTTAAAACAAAAGAGCCCTTGTAATGTATTTGTTTCATCGTAACTGTATTTGTATTTATTGAAGTTTGAATCATCCATTTTAGAAATTTAAGGTACTTGGAAAAGGCACGTATTGCGTATGAGAGAAAATACGTTTTGCAACAATGCGAAAATTTTCTGTACAAATTTCTCAGACTTTTATTGTTATTACAATTTAAAGACCACACGGACAAAATCCTTTACTTTTTATGATGTCTAGCGACGGGACGTACAAGTAGTGCTACTTTGAGCTTTAAATCACAAAGATCAGAGGGACACTGCCACTTGGCCCATCGCCCTGAGACATAAGTTATCAAGTCACATTAACCTGCAATTTCAGCACCCAAGTCAGCTAAATAAAAACTTCTTATGTAATTCCGTTGCTAATGTTAATAACATTAATTGGAATAAGGAAACAAATTCAAATACTAGCGATTGAGAAATGTTAAGTCTTATTAAAGGTTAATATAAAGTCTAAAATCGCGTGATCTCAAAATGGCGATCAAAAGAATAAAAGTACCCTCTTCGTGTGGTCTTTCATTGGTTTCGTATCTAATTAGTTTTGTCATAATCATAGCAATTAGAGCTATTAAAACGTTGAAATTACACCAGGAATTGCTATTTTGCTTTTATTGTCCCTAAATACCGTACATACATAGTTATAGTATTATATTTGTATATATATCGTCTTCAGAATTTGAAAACCGCTTAACTACGTTTTTGGACGAAATCTCTTTTTTACTCTTCAAGCGCAGTGTCGGGCAATTAAAGCTTAAAATATAATTTGTACATCCTTTTTTTAATTATATAGCAAGGGTGTAATCATAGATTGTCATATTAGTATTACTAGTATTTCTGTTTTTTGTACAGTACACATAAATGGCGGTTACGAGATTTACGAATTAAGCCGACGTATGTAACTAGTATATGTATATAGATATGTACATTCACAGTCTATTGTGGTTACAATCGTATAATATTTTCGTTTCTCTTTTTATTTACAAGATAGGTACAAATAAAATAAGTTGTTTTTATTAAACCGGTACAGTAAACAAACAATTTTTTTTCTCCAAACAAATTATTTTTTTGTTGTTATAGTCGAAAATAAACTTAAATTTCAAGGAAATATTAAAACATATAATGAGTAGACAATTACTACAATGTGACATACCTTATAGTCCGAAGTTATAATATATTCACTCCATTCAACTATATAGGTAAGTACATAGAATTGCACAAGTCACTGCTTTTCAATCAATGCTGTCAATTTTACTGTTTAAAACTTTAAACACTCCAAAACACTTATTTACACATAAATTTCTTTGAATATCAACATATAATTATTGTTCACTGGGTAAAAGGAAAAATAAGTATTGTTTGTTTACGTTTTTCACAAAAAAATGGCACTACAATGGCAAATAGGTCTTTACCAAAGTCTGGAACTTATAATACTATTACACTTATTTAAATATACATGTTATGTTTATCTATAAAGTTGTTACCATAATGTTTATGGTTCGTGAAAATTGACGTAAAGTGACGTTTCGGCGTTGAAACGTCATTTTCCGGACATCGCGGCGCGCGCGCTTTGAACGCGCTTGTGTGCGTAACAACCTGACCATAAGCTTGCGTCTACGCAACTGAAATCACCTTGCAAGGCCCACTACTCCCTTCTCTTTCTAAACATCTATTGGTCCTTTTCTAGCGGGCATTGTGCTCACCGACTGGCTTGACAATAAATAACCTATAGGAATCTAATCAGTTTAATAGATGTGTGATTTTTTTTAATTCTTGACCACTTTTAATGGCACCGGACAATGATCGGTGGTTGTATAAAAAACATCAATTATGATGAAAACGGCTTCACTAGATTATGCGGTGCTTCGGTTCGAAGTTATAGGATGTGGGTTGTTATTCTTGTTATTAGCTTTTCTACACTGTATTTTTTTATCTCTACGGTTGTCTCGGGATGGTTTATTTTCTAGATATGCGGCTGCAACTAGGTATATACTTTGTATCTTTAACTACACCACGTATCGGGATGTAAGGAGTGTTTTTAACAGTGCGTACGTGAACGATAAAGAATCTCGCAAGTTAAGATAACTTCCAGATGATGTAACGTAATTTTTATGATAGGTAACATAACAAAGTAAAAGTCACCGAATTGTTGGTCTCGATATCGGTTTCCTTCATTTTAATGACTGCTAATCTTCTACGATATACATGTATATATATTTTTTGTATGATAAAGTTTTTTATTCTATGTTTTTATTTGTGATATCAAAGTATATACTCTCACACATAGTAAGTAGCAGTAGAGCCTCTTGTGATTTCTGCCACCAATCTGTAATGTGCGAAGGGTTAAGTGTGCTGGTGAAATTACAGGCACATGACAGTTGTCAACTTATATCGCAGGGTGACGGGTGCAGTACAAAGCCGATTAGATTTTCGCGATTTAAAGCTCAGAGTGCCACTACCAGTGCTATAGACAGGTGTGTCGCTTACCACCAGTCACACGACTTGTTCGTCCCGTCACTTAATATCATAAAAAAAACTGTTTTCGAGTTGCCACATCAATTACGTTTATAACATACTCTCTTGTTGTTTTGCAAAATATCTGGTAAATGACACTTAAAATAAAAATTAACTATGAACTGTCTCGAGTACTTAGGTTTTTGCAGTTATTATTGTACAGACGTCAGCACGTCAAGTTACACATTGACGACCTTGTTCAGTTGCTCATTGGAGGCCGTATTATTGGAAATTAAATAACATTTTTCTTACAAAGCCCTGGTAGCCCTGGTAGGTTTGAGATATCACCTTTCAAGAGGACGTGGGTCCGAATCCGAGAGCCCAACTCTGAGTTTCTTGGAATTTATGTGTGATGTCTCTTTGATGATTACCAAATGACGGGACGAACAAATGGTGCTTCTGGTGGTAAGTGGCATAACTTACCACCACATACTAAGAGTTGCAGTGCCACTCGGAGCCATAAATCGCAACAATCTGAAAGGTGCCACTGCGCCCGTCACTCTGATACATAAATTTGCCAAACAACAACGAAATAGTCTCGCAACCTTACCCTGCGAAAATGTTGTTGAAAGAAGGTTATCCATATTTTGTTGAAAATACCTTACTTCAACGTAGGAAGTCTTGGGTTCTCCAACGGCCCTTTAGGGAACTTGAGCTATTAAATCGTAACCAATAATGTACGATCTAGGAAACCAATTAGTACCTTTGTTTTGACGCCTGGGGGAGTCGAAGGGTGTCAGACTCCTACCGACTAATACCTGACGGTGTTCCATCTCCTCACCATGTGCCGGACTCACAGGGACGCTTTCGTATTCTTTGATTTGATTTTGATTTGGCTGAACGCCGAACCCCATCTCGCTTTCCGGGGAGCGTTCTTGTCTCCCCGTCAGCAGTCTTGAGAGATAGACGTGGAACACGTATGCCGCGATCTCGGGTCCACGAATAACGAACGACAGACTTCCCTAAATCTATCGCTTATGGACCCATGTCACGAGGGTTTATGCCACCCGTTACCCTCCTATGTCGGCAGTTGGAGAGCCGTACCTCTGTTTCTGCGACCCCCTTTCCAAGTAATTAGTACCTACTTTAACTATGAAGGAACATTTTTGATGACGGTAGTTATTGGAGAAGGTAGTAGTTACGACATCCCCAACGTACACTGGGCCAAAGTCGTGAACATAACCCTTAAATAAGCCACGTGGCCAGCAGTAGAACATACATTTGTGGGTTAGACTAAAACCTTTGTACCGTAGGCTTATGAAGGTCCTTTTTTTTTGACGGGGGGGAAATCTTTATGGATACCCCTGAGCCCAGGGAGACTCAGGAGCTATGTGGGGACTCTCCCTCTAGACTGGAGGGCCTACCCCACTAAAACCCCCCCTTATGAAGGTCCTGGGTTCGTTTCCCGGTAAGATCGATTTGAGCAATATTTTTTTCTATATTGATTCTGTCTAGGCGTTCCAGTTAGTGAGTGCCCCGAAGTAAATTCCGTGGCTCTGATACTCTTAGTACACATTAGGGAATACCCTAATTGGAGTCCAGGCATTTGGTGTGGTTAATAATGTGCCAAACTCAGACCAGAACTCATTTTGAAAAAGTACATTTCCCCAATTGGTCGTACCGGGAATCGAACATGGGACCTCCACATTCAACGCCCACAGTGCAAACCGTGTTTGGCGCATTATTATGATCATCTTTAATTTTGGCCTAAAACCCTTTCTGTGTAAGACACTTTAACACACGTTAACGAATAAAGGTACATGTTATTATTAAACTTCGCTACACCGGAACGTTAAGGTCTTTATTACAGGCTCTTTCCCGGAGCTTTTTTTATAATATCAAGTGATCGGACGAACAAGTCGTGCGCCTGATGGTAAGCTACATGCCTGTTCATAACAGCTGCAGTGCCACTCAGAGCTTTAAATCGCAAAGATCTAAGGGGCACTGCCACTTCGCCCGTCACCCTGAGAGATAAGTTGACAAGTCTGTAATTTCACCAGCACTGCAGCACTTTGCTCACCTTACTGGTTGGCGGCAGAAGTAGGTAAGGTGGTAGTACTTCACCGGATGAACTCTTTCACAAGGAGCTCTACTACTACTAAGAACGACGCTATATTTGTCCTTTTTAATCCATGTATAAAACTAACCCTCAATTATTTCTATCTTACCAACATTATTTACAAAGAATTAAAGCCTATCCAGCACCACATCGGCACATATAACGTATTACACTATCGTAAGAGTAAATAATTGCAACCCATACATTAAAGGCCAGGTGTATGTCGGGCTTTATGCACTCTTACCCTAATGGGTTGAGTATTCTACAAGCAATTTATACACTTAGAATGTAATTAGCATTATATATAATGGATCATTGGTTATTATCATAAATTTAAGTTTGATAATTTTTAAGATATTGTTAATTATCAACGACAGGTGTAGTGCACAAAATAATTCTTATGTCATGCTTTGTTGTAACCACAGACACAAATGCGTCAGTATCGGCCTTAACGGTACAGTGAATAGCGCCATGATGCAAGATGAAGAAGTTGCGGATTTCATATTATGATCGATTTAGGTAACAATTTTTTTAAAGGTTTTGATCTTAATGTTAAGGGTAGTAAACCAAAGTTAATCTTATTGCTCTGGTATCTAACACTTTAGAAATAAAACATAAACAATTGGAATATTTATTATTACTCAGTAATTTTATTTTCAGTTATATGTACTATCACAGGAGTGGAGCTCCTTCTGAAAGATTTCGTCTAAGGCGTACTGCCACCTTATCTATTTTTGCCGCCAAGCAGTAACGTGAGGATTAATGTCCGTTTTTTAACGTCAAAGATGGGATTTGTCAACTTATGTTACAGGCTGACAGGCGCAGTGGCAGTTCCCCTCAAATCTTCACACTGCAACTGTTATGGCCAGGCGCATGATTTGTTCGTCCCGTCACTTGTTTTCACAAAAAAAGGAAAAAATCATTTATCGTAAATTCCATTTAGACGCATACGTGGAGCGCACTCTAAGTTTCCGGAATGAATAAGAAAACAATACTATAAATGGTCAGAAATGAATTTGTTGTTTCTCAAAATATTCTCCGTTAGCGTTAATGCACTTTTTCATACGAATGAACCAATATTGAAAACATTTATGCCACTCCTCCGTGACAATCTCTGAAACATATTTTTCATACTCTACGACAGCCTCTTCAGATGATAAAAATCGTTGACCGCGTAACTGGTTCTTAATTTTTGGAAATAAATAACACAAGGTGCCAGGTTGGGACTGTACGCGCAATGGCTCATATCGTATATATGTAGGTCAACGTTGTTGGCCTTCAAAAATTCTTTTGTCTGTCTGGCCATGTGAGAACTGGCATTATCGTGGTGCATTTTGATACGGAGTTTACGGTTATTTTTACGGAGTTTGTCAATAGCTTCCGGCAAACAAATGGTCATGTACCAATCACTATTCACAGTACAACGACTCTCCAAAGCAACAGTAACCACGTGTCCAGTTTTATTAAAAAAAAGAAGCAATCATCCGCTTAGAGGTACGGTTTGCACGCGCGCCACTTTGATTGGTTTCGGCTCGTCTCGAAAGACCCATACGCTCTATTGCTGCTTCGTTCTGGGATCCTAACTATAAATCCATGTTTCGTCACCTGTTACTATATCCCACACCAAATTTGACGCCTCTTCGTTGAATCTGGTAACCGTGGCATTGCACCAAGTGACGCGATCCGTTTTTTGAGCCTCAGTCAAATTGTGTGGGATTCACCGAGAGCACATCTATTTCATACCCAAATGTTTGTGTAATATTGATTGTATTTGACTCATGCTTATACCTAAAGATATTCTAATGGTACCTCACAAGCCTGTCTGTTTTGATCGATGTTTCGATGCATCGATGTTTTTGTTGTACAAAGCAGTGGACGGGCGACCACCACGAAATTCGTCGCTGAGATTCACACGACCGCGTTTGAATTCTGCAAACCAACTATAAATAGTTGTCTAGCATGGTGCTTTATCGCCAAAAGCAGTTTGAAGCCGAGCGAAGCTCCGCTGAGCTTTTAAATTACATCTAAATTCGTAGAAAATCATACTACAAAAATTTTCACGAGTTATATCCATGATTATGTAAACAAACAATTTCAAAACAAGTGAGAGTCATATTTAACAAACTGTATTTTACAGCCAAAGAGTTCCATTTTCAAATGTTGTAATTACTTTTTAAATATTGTTTATGTAAGTGGCCAGTCCCGGAAACTTATAGTGCGCCCTATGTATTAAGGTACAACGGAGTAGAAAAGAAACATGTATAAAAATATAATTTAGATTCAAGGAACTAATTTATAATAATAATAATAATAATTTATTTGAAGCCTTTTACAAATGATGGTGTATTATAACTAAATAAGTGCTAGTTTACCATGTTTGGCTTGTTAGTAATTGACTCAAGGTTATCTGTCCCCTGACTTTCAAGCTAGGCTGACCTGTGTTATAAAAGACAGTGGTTCGGTTATTTAACAAGTTTACAAGCATATTTATGGTGCAGTACAGAGAATATTACAGAAAGAAAAAGAAAACAAATAAAAGACTTAAGGTTAATGATTAAAGTTATACATAATGGATGTAATAAGGTGAATGTGAAAGACTAAAAGTGCTTATGTACATGCGTTGGGAGTGTGTGTGTGTGTGCGAGAGTGCGTTTCTTTGTGAGTGATAATGAGATTTGGCGCGGACAAGAGTGTTGCCTATGTAGAGTTTTAATTGGATACGATTGACGTAAAACGAACTATACCAATATTTGTTGTTTCATCATATTCAAGTGCTAATAGCCAAGTACTTGTTTTATTTTTACACTCAAATTTATTGACTCTATGATCTTGTAGAGTATTATTTAGGTTGTTGTAAAGTCTAGAACGCAATGAAGGAAGCTGTCTCTTGGCAAAGGTAGTACGGCAGTGTACTGTAGGACAAACTGATCTAAGTCGTCTGGTGGATGGGAAATCAGCTCTCAATGGGAGAGACGAATGTTGACGTAAACAGGATCGAAGGATAAATATCTTTCTTACAGTGAGTACATTAGCGTCCACATAACGGTGTGTGGTGGGATATCTGTATGGTTTCCTGAGCATCACCTTGAGCACTGCTCTTTGCGCTCGCTCTAAATTTATAAATGACGTTTTATAGATACCTCCCCAAATTGGAATACAGTAAGATAGGAGAGGAGTACATAGAGCCGTAAATACAGTATCTAACATTTTTCGGTCCGCTGAATTACGTAATTTTTAAAAACGAATGTAAGCCTACGTATTTTGCTGGCTACAGATTGCACTTGATCATACCAATTGAAGCTCTCATCTAAAAAGACACCCAGATACTTAATGCAATTGGTTCTAGTCAGTGAGGGGCAGTTACAGACAGACGAGTCGCTGGTGCAGGTATGAGCACGGATTTTAATAGAGCCTTCAGCGGGATGGCAGAGCGTCTTGTAGCCAGTGTAATAAATTGCGATTTCTCTACATTTAGTGTAAGTAAGTTATTATTAAGCCATTCCATAACCAACCTGAATGCAGATTCTGCAGAAGCCACCGTATCGGCCCAGCCACTCCCAGAGACGATTAATGCCGTATCATCAGCGTAAGCAAAGATACGACATTATGGAATAGTCATACTGCACAATTTGTTAAGGTAAACCTGGAACAACGTAGGGCCGAGAATACTTCTTGCGGCACTGCGTACTCTATAGTTTCTTGCTGGCTTATGTAAGTACCTATTTTAGTACATTGAGTTCGATTTGACAAATAATACGGCAAATATTCTGTGAACTTTCCCCCTAACACCCACAGCTTCTAGTTTATTTAGTAGTAGTGGGACAGAGACGGTGTCAAACCCCTTTGAGAGGTCCAAGAAAATGCCAAGGCATTTTTGCTTTTCATCTATTTCCTTGACAGCATGTTGTACTAGAGAACCTATGGCATTCTCGGTGGATCTACCCCTTCTAAAGCCAAATTGGTTATTGGAGATTATGTTGTTGGTTTCTAAGAAGCTAACCAGACTGCGGTTCAAAATTTTCTCTAGAATTTTAGAAAGGGCTGGTAACACCGAGATAGGTCTGAAATTATCGACATTGTCTCTATCTCCACTTTTATATATAGGGTGTACTACAGCTTTTTTAAGGGCGTTAAGAAATGCGCCAGTAGTTATTGCCAGATTGCAAATATATGTTATTATCGGCGTTAAAGTAGGGCAAGCAGATCTTAAAAGTTTGGTTGGTATTCCGTCCCAGCCGACCGCACAGTTACGGAGATTTCTAATTATGTCTCTAACCTCATCCTCCGTCACCTCAGCAAGATCATTGAGTTCAAAGGCGATATATTAAAGTTAATAGATGTACAGTTATCAACCACTTTAATTATTTTTTTAGCCAACTCTTACCCAATATTTGCAAAATAACTGTTGACGGATTTCGCGGATTCCGTAGATCGCTACACGTTTTTAGAAGCTCAATTGGTGGGAGAATTCGTTTATTGGTATGGGTAAGCCTTTTTATTATTTCGCAGGTTCTTTTAGGACTATGCTTTGCTTTATCAAATTCAGATCTTTCATATTCCCGCTTAAGTTTTTTAAGCAGATCATTACAAAAATTACGATAGCGCTTGTAGGTAATAGCTAAAATCACGTTATTCGGATCAGAATTGACTTTCTTATGCATACTGTCACGATTACGTATGCATCTTAGTAAGCCTGTCGTAATCCAGGGCTTAATAATTCTCTGCCTAAATGGAATTCTGAATGTGTACAAATTATGAATTATGGATATTGCCAAAAAGCTTTTAGTCGCTTGATTAGCGTCACTAAGTGAATATATACTAGAGAAATCAGTTTTTTCAATTTCACAAGTAATTGCACACAAGTCTAATTTCGTACGTATACAGCTAATTTGACGTTTTTGCGGTTCAAAGTTTAAATTTAGAAGCACTGCAAACCGACTTCAACATGCTGTGATTTAGACCTCTAGATTTTGTGTCATTCTTATTATAAATGGCTTAGAGTTGAATTTAAATTATTGTTGTAATACTCGGCATGCTAATAAAATGAGCCTTACAATTTGGCCTTAAGGATTTGCAGAAACGGTTTTATAGCACAAAGAGAGAGAAAGAGAAAAACAAACTTAGTTTTTGTCGTATACACCCTTAAAGAAACCTAATTACTTGATGCAAGTACTTGCAACCTTATAAAGACCATATTACAATTTGTAATACAATGAGCAACAGAGAAAAAACTAGGCTTGCTTTGAAAGGAGAACATCGGGGTATTGACTTTAGCATCACCATGTATATAAACTGGTTAACGGGCTTATGAGACGTTTCCTTGTTAAACTTTTTGAGCCAATATAACATTGTCACTTTTAATTACTATAAAGTTTGATTTAAAATATGTAGCTTTCAATTAGTATAGTCTTTAATTTAAACAGCGTTACTTTAAATTAGTATCTGTACTCGTATAGCTTAATTGAAACAGTAGAGTTTTTATTTAGTATATTTTTTAATTGTGATAAGGTTTTGACTTCTGTCTTTATTTACGAATATAAATAGAATATCTAATAATTAGTGTAATTTCTATTTTGAGCTGTATGTTTTTGATAAATGTAATTCTTAATTTACATTCAGCAGTATATCCTTAGTTATATAGTTATTAATTTTAGCGCTACGTCTTTTAATTAGCATAATAATTAATTTAAACAGTGTGTCTTTAATTAAGTATAATTCCTTAAAAAATCAGTATGACTTTTATTTAGTGTAGGTACTTCTTAATGTAAATACCGTAGCTTTTCATAGAACAGGATTAGGTGTATAACAAAGTATTAAAATTTCACATTCTTAAGAGATCGCTCGCGTCGTCTAACTCATAAGTTATAGGTTCAGGTGCGAAATATAAAATACTTTATATTTCCAAAACCTTTTAGAAATGTACAGGATATTGTATGTTACTTTGAACTTCGGCTGGTTTTCAAGTTAGACCATTAGGAAGTTGAACTAAGCGAAGTTCATTTTTTACCATTAGATTAAAATGAGCTAAGGATTAAACTATGAAAAACCGTAACTTGTTTTTATTTTACTAGACGAACAAGGCGTGCGCCTGGTGAAAAGCGACACGCCTATCCATAACAGTGGCAGTGTCACTCAGAACTTTAAATGGGACATATACATTGATGATAATGATTATCTCGAAGAAGGGTCACAAAACTCTACAAATATATGTTTTTTTTTATAGTACCAAGTTATGGGATGAATAAGGCGTTCACTTAGTAGCAGTAGAACTCATTGTGAGAGAGTTCGCCCAGTGTAGTACCGTCACCTTACCTATTTCTGCAGCCAAGCAGTGTTCCGGTTTTGAAGGATAAAGATGCTGGTAAAATTACAGGTACATAGGACAGGCGTGTAGCTTACCTTCAGACGCGCGACTTGTTCGTCCCGTCACTTGATATTATTAAAAAAACGCGCCTGTCACTGAGACATAAGTTAAGTCTCATGTGCCTGTAATTTCCTCAACACCCTTACCCTACCAAACCGGAACGCAGTAATGCTCACATTACTGCTTAGTGGCAGAAATAGGTAAGGTGGCAGTACTTCCCTGGATGAACTCTTTCACCAGGTGCTCTACTGCTACTAAAAAGTATAGTTCCTAACAAGTGTGCTACTGGTGCTTATCTACGCATCTGTAGAGAAACTCGTACTCGTACGTTTCTGCAGTACGTGTGTTAAAAAGGCACATGGCATATCTACATTACTTATTAAAAACTATCATCATTTGCATTACCATTCAAATTCGTCTTTCAAAAATATAAGTCACATGTGAGCATAGGTCAGAAGTGCTTTCACCACACAAAAGTCATAAGAATAATACGAACTTCATGAAACAAATTAAGTATATCGTACTGCTATTACAATAATGTTGTAACTCGAAATATATGAATTTCAAAATTCTATCATTACTGAACGTAAAGTTTCATTATCTATACGTCAATAAAACCGTCGTTAGAATGTTATAAGAAACAATTAAAATATATCTACTTAACTCAAAATAAGACACACTTTATGTGAGCTAGTTCTGGCCAAAACAGCCCTTATTAAAATTAAAATATGAAATTATTGTTCCCCTTTCATTCTTAAATGTATTTCCAAGTAGGAAATTGTTTAGATATCTATAATAAAGTATAATTTAAACATAAATTTTAATGATCTTTCACTGGAAGTGAGTAATTAGTTTTTCATCGATTCTCAGAAAATACACTTTTTAGTTGTGAAATGTGTAATTTTATAACTATCCTTTTTAAGCATAAAATAAATAAAATTCTTTCATGAAAATTTGTTATTTTGCAGATATGACCTTATTACACCAACATGCGATATGATAGCCTGTCTGTATAATTTTTGGTTGAATTTACATAAAGTGGACATCACACGATGCCGCAGTAGTTTCTGCAGCGGTAAGAACGCCCGTGTGTTATCCGCCTAAGGTAACATGTCTTCAAAAACAATTGTACTTAATTCTTTTCTTTACAACCTTCGCAGACCACAGGTACAGGTCACAGGTCTCTCACTTAAAAAAAGGTCTTAAAGACAATCAAGAACTTTAAAAGGCATGTCGCTGTCTTTTGAAACTTCACAAACGGTTTTTACTTTGTTGATGTTTCTCGATTTTGTCAGGATATACTGCTTTTTTAATGAGCAGAAGAGTCAAAAACAGGACTTTTTTAAAGTATATTTTGAATGTTAATTCAATAGAGTTTGTGATTGCTTTACAATTGTCTCGAACTGCAGCAGCTTTGTTTATAATTATTTTAATATTTCTATAAAATTTTTTTGACTTTCTAGTGATAAAAGCCCTTTTATGTATTGTCACACGTGACTTCATTATACTAAAGGTACGATAATGTAAAATGCTGCTCGTTTTTAGCAGCCTGGCTCGACTGGAATCATAAATAGATTTCGTCAGAATGTTTTCCTAAATCATGACCGAGTATTATTTATTATTCTCCGTTTTATCACTTTCACTTTCGGACTTTCTTTTAATAATTATTATATTGAAATAGTATATTAATGCAGAGAACAGGAAATAAACAATTAGATGACTAGGAGTATGAAACCTGAGCCGCAAACTGACACGACTCTAGCGGCTGTCATTTCCTAGACGGCATATACATACATACATATATTTTTTATACTATCAACTGACGGGACGAAGAAGTCGTGCACCTGATGGTGAGCTACACGGCTTTCCATAACAGTTGCTAAGCCACTCAGAGCTTTAAATGACAAAGATATGAGGGGCACTGTCACTGCACCCGTCATCCAGAGACATAACTTGACAAGTTCTACGTACCTGTAGTTTCACCAGCATCCTTACCCTTCAAAACCGGAACGCAGTAATGCTGACATTACTGCTTGGCGGCAGAAGTAGGTAAGGTGGCAGTACTTCCCTGGACGAATTCCTGTATGTACTACCCTCCTAGGCATAATTAAGTAATTTGTATTTTGGTAACTTTCGATTTGACACCTATGTAGGAAATGAAACTATTTTTCTGTCCTTGTCCTTTACAGATGCCATGGTCACAGTTAACCATGACCATGACCATGGGATCTGTAAAGAGCCCAAAACGTGGGTTTTTTGAAAAAATAAATATACGCGATTTAAATCCTGAAAAATAGTTCCATTTTCTATGTGTAACAATCGCGAAACCTAAGCACTCCATATAGACACCTTAAGTGTTTTTTTTTTCTTTGATAATTAACAATAAAACTGAAACTATATAAGATATTAAAAAACCGACTAGAGGGGGTTGTAGATCTTGTTCCACTGATTCCAGGTATGTTAATAACTCAATTTGGCTAAGAATGTCGAAAACGTTAGTTATGACAATTTATTTAAAATTAAAAAAGTAAACCGTTACAATATTGTTTGACTGGTGAAATTACAGGCACATAAGACTTGTCAGTGCTCCTCAGATCCTGTACCGGTACTCTGTCACTGTCAAAAAAATCTCAAACATTTCACTTCATTTTTCAGCCGTTACTAACCCACTGAATGGGAAAGGCATCCCTTCCTCCACTTATCACGGTTTACCACCGCTACTAGTCAAGATCTCACATGAGCACCTAGCTCGTCACACCATCTCCTTCTCGGACTTACACGTCTCCGTCTTACGTTTGGTAGGATCTACAACGTGGTGGTACAGTAGTGGTATAGTAGCAGTATGGCCCGCAGCTCGCCTGTCAAGCTAACAGCTTTTTGATCATCATCAACGATTAGTGTTTTGGAGTGCAGTATACTGTTCAGAAAAATAATAATCAGAGAGAATTTAAAGAAAATACTGAAGGGGTTACAAAAATTGCATTCTCACAATTTTTCAGCATTCTTGAGCTATCGCTTAATTATTCCAAGTAACGGGACGAATAAGTTGTGCGTCTGGTGTAAGCGACACGCCTATCTTTAACAGTTGTAGTACCACTCAAAACTTTAAATAGCAAACATCTGAGTAACGCTGCCACTGTACACGTCACTCTGAGACATAAGTTGACACGAGAGACTCGCGAGATATGCTGACGCATTTACTTAATACGTGTCCTTGGTATAAAGGCATAACATATTATGCCATAGCTCATACGACAATAGTACAGCACTCAGAAAAATCAGCAATAGGTACAGCAATCAGAAAAATCCGGTTAGGTGGGATAATATCTGCTGAGTACAAACTGGAGTGTGGAGTAAGGCAGGGGGATTACTTCACCGAAGCTATTTAACCTGTACGTTAACGAGCTGATAGGCGGGCTCAGCAGCATGCGTGCAGGATGTTACGTGGGAAGCACTTGTATAAATAACATAAGCTATGCTGATGACATGGTGCTGCTTAGCCCGTCGGACAGTGCGTTGATGCAGATGCTTGGGATTTGTGAACCCGAAGAAAAGCGAGGTCATTTTGTTCAAGGCGGGTAAAATTAAATCGTATTATGTTCCTCCTATTATCTTGAATAGAGTTCCGTTGAAGGTCACAGGTAAAGTAAAATGCTTATCTTGGCTCAGGGTGTTGGCGGTTAGGAGTAATATGCTTGCCCGCAGGTTTGCTCGATGCTCCTACGAAGTTAAAATAACGCTTTTTAAAGCTTGTAGTAAATCTTTTTACTCGAACAGCTTGTGGGTTAGGTATACAAAACGAGCCTTTAACGCCCTGCGCGTGCAATAAAATAATGCATTTAGAATGCTGATGGGACTGCCAACGTGGTGTAGTGCATCGGGTATGTTGGCGGAGGCTCACACGGATAGCTTCCAGGCCATCATGCGCAAAAAGATTGTCTCGCTGATGAGTCGCGTGAGGCTCATAGCTAACAGCATTCTAAATGATATAGCGGGAAGGTATGATTGTCCTATCTTGAAACACTGGATAGTGCAAGTTAAGGGCGTAGCCCAGTTCGAAATATAATTAAGTTGCAATGATTACTAACCTTGATATAAGTTCTTTTACTAACATACTATGGATATTTTATGGTTCGAAATAAAGAATTATTATTATTATAATGAGAAATTGCCGGCTTGCAATATGTCCATTTGCATTTTCTGAAAATAGTGCTTTATCACCTCTTCGATAAAGTCAAGTGTGGAATTGTCAATGTATCTTAATGGAACCACTGTTAAGTGTCATGCCAACTCTGGTTAAAACACACATACATACACACGCGCACACGATATAAAGACATCATTACAAATGCTATTTTTGTTAATTCTAGTTCGAACTGTTTAAATTTTAAATCTCAAATAAACGAGAGTCTACGACAAAAAGTTATCAAAAACCACAGCTTTATTCTAAACCGGACATGTTTTAAATTCCATAAGATTGAATCAATAAAATACCAGATCAGAATTAACGACAGGAGATAAAGAACAAATTAGAAAAAGTAAAAAACCGCTAAAATGAATTAACTTCATTATTTGAAAACCATTTGCCCATTAAACTTGACATAAATATAAAAGTGGTGAAATTTTAGCGATAATATATAAAATTTGATTTAAAACTCGTTTGTTTTTATTGCAGATAGATTGCTGAATTGATTACGTGTAATGAAAAAAATAACAAGGAGTCTTTCAGACTGTGAGTTATAATAGTTATAGTAGCATTAGAGCTCCTTGTGAAGAGTTTGTTCAGGGAAGTACTGCCACCTTGCCTATTTCTGCCGCCAAGCAGTAATGTCAGCATTACTGTGTTCCGGTTTTGAAGAGTAAGGGTGCTGGTGAAATTACAGGTCCATGGGACTTTTCAACTTATGTCTCAGGGTGACGGGCGCAGTGGTAGTGCCCATCAGATATTTGCGATTTGAAGTAAGTGATCGTGAGTGGCACTGCAACTGTTATGGTCCGGCGTATAGATTACCATCAAGCCCACGACTTGTTCGTCCTGTAACTTGATATCTTATAAAAAAAATATTAGTGATTTTATGTACAATAAGATGTAATCTCATACATAATTAATATGTTAAATAGTTCCTCAAAAGCATACCCTCTCAATGATGTTTATCTTCGACGGGAAAGAGTTAATATAACTCACTGTAAGAAAAATGTATACCGATACATGTACCGGTACAACGTAGAAAAATGGTTATACCGGCAATTTTTTTCACAAATTCCATTTATAGTTGTGACGTAATTTCGAATGTAGTTCGTCCTTTCGTTAGCTCTCATGTGTAACACTTAACGATTTATTTTAACATAATCAAGAACCCGTCAATCTTGAAGTCTTGAGATCATTTGAATTTTAAATTGAACTCTACTGCGCTTGTGATAAGAACGGTCCAATATCCAAAATTTCAAGTTTAAAGTGATGTCGATTGTACCTATAACGAAACTTAAAAGCAAAAGTCTCGATCCACATAATTGACTCAAAATTTTAAAAGTAAGTGGCCAGGAACCAGTAAAGATGGTGATAAAATGGCGAGTTTTCGATAAAGCCGTCACAAACTTACATATACTTTAACTGCCTCCGTGGCCGAACGGTTACCATGCCGGACTGCCACGCAGAGGTCCCAGGTTTCATTCCCGGGCCGGGAGATATATTTGTATGGCCTATATTTATTCCTCTCGTGAGTTTGGATGTAATTTGTGGTTGTCTATGTGTGTGTCCATGGCACCCGCGACACAGGGTTTCCCTAATGCGGGGCTATGTTGAGTGTGTGCGTTATTATTATAACTTTGAAAGGCATTATCACCTCGCCTGTCATCCTGAGACATAAGTTGATAAGTCCCATGTGCCTGTAACATCACCAGCACATACCCTTTAAAAAAAAAAATTTAAAAATATTTTGACTGCCTCTGCGGCCGTACGGATACCATGCTGGGGGTCTACTCTCGATCTCTGTCCGACATCCACGCCATCAGACGCCAAATTAGCAATATTTGAGCAAATGAAAAGACGCGTGATGCGAATGAAGCTTCATACTGGATATTTGTCTTTTAATTTTGTCGAATATTACTTATTTGACAGTAATTGTTTCGGACGGATGTCGGACGGAGATCGAGAGTAGACCCCCTGGTTTACCACACAGTGGTCCTGGATTCGATTTCCGAGCCGGGAGAAATATATGTATGGCCTACATTTGTTTCTCTGGTGAGTTTGGGTGTAATTTGTGGTTGTATGAATATGTGCGTTATTATTCTTATTATGTTATATATATAATAGAACTTTACACTGGGGCCGAAAAACTATTTAAAAAAATATTTCTCTTTAATTTGAATTAGTAGAAAGTCAATTTTAAAGTAGTAGGTATATTACCATATTTTAAAATTGACTTTCTACTAATTCAAATTAAAGAGAAATATTTTTTAAATAGTTTTTCGGCCCCGCCGGTGTAACGTCCTATTTTTCGAGATACGACAAGATCGCTTTCCAGCGTCGATATTTTTTACAATATTAAGTGCCGGGATGAACAAGTCATGCGTCTGATAGTAAGCTACATGTCTGTCCGTAATAGTTGCAGTCCACTCAGAGCTTTAAATCGCAAAGATCTGAGGGCCACTGCCACTGCGCCCTTCATCCTGAGACATATATTGACATGTGCCTGAAATTTTACCAGTACCCTTACCCTTATAACCGGCACACAGTAATGCTGATATTACAGCTTGACGGAACAAATAGGCAAGGTGGCACTACTTCCTTGGACGAACCTGTCACACGGAACTCTACTGCTACTAAATTATATTAGTATATAACCTATTAACTACATTATCCATTTTATCTGTTTAAGAGGGAACTTCTAGCCTTAGTTTTGGCGAAATCCAGTGCAAAAATCAAGGGCCTTTAGACGAGTTCAAAGATTTCTGTTATCCGATTTGCACTTTCTGTCGTATATTTTGCTAAACCGTTAAACATAATGCTAATGGAAGTAACGAAAGAGACATTTATAAAATTGTATCCACCGCATTTACTAAATAACATTTACATTTAATTTTAATACCAAAAACAATTAATATTCCAAAAAACCTGTTACGAAAATCGATAACCGATAACACCTACTACCGTTAATCGATACAGAAAAAGCGAAACAATAAAATTGGTCGGTGGTTCCACCCACCGGCGTGCGCGCACGCATATAAATCAGTACAAAGCACAATTACACGAAATTACTCCCCCAAGTGTAATTAAAGACGGTTGTAATTCATACATATGTCAATTATTAACAAATACTTAGCGGACCACCTACCGGCTTTTCGTTTATTAATTTTTTTTTCAATGGTTTTTAATAAATGGTAGGTTACGGTTTCTGGTGTTAGGCAGTTAGTTTGCTTCTTTGTTAATATTATAAATAATGGTTTCCTTTTAAGGCAGACAGAAGTAACTCTATATGTATTATTTATGTCATTTTGGTAATGCATCTTCTTTTGTATGTTTATATAGCTCCGACCAGAAAGGGATTTTTTTTCATAATACCAAGTGACGGAACAAACAATTCGTGCGCCTGGTGGTAAACTACACACCTGTCCATAACAGTTGCAGTGCCACTCAGAGCTTTAAATCGCAAAGATCTAAGAAGAGTCCCTTAGATCTTTGCGACCGACACCTTGGCCACTGCAACCATCACCCTGAGACATAAGTTGACAAGTCTAATGTGCGTGTAATTTCTCCAGCACCCTTACCCTTCAAAACCGGAGCACGAACTCTTTCACAAGGAGCTCTTATGCTACTAAAATGGTTGGGAAGATGGATGGGATGACTTTCTCGGATATACCTATGAGAAGTAGATATTTACACAGATTACTTAGCACAGATGTGCTTACTGAATGTTTTGTATATTAAGATTGAAGGTTTTTTCTTTCTATTACAATAGTGTAATAAAACCTTCACTTCTTTTACAGCGTACATGGACTTAATGATCTTTGTCCATCGTTCGTATCATGAGTGCAGCTAGATTAATGTTTTTCCTGGATTCTAATATTGAACAATTGCTTTACACATCAGGTCGTTTTTGTAAAATGTGGGTGCTTCGTAAAACATCAACTACCTAATCAACATCGTCACTTTTGTTACCAATTCATCAAAGTTCGTTCCGCAAAAAGATTATCTCTAACTAACTCTGAGTTTTTCGGAATTTATGTGCTAAATTAAATTTGAAATTTAACATGAGCCTTTCGGTGAAGGAAAACATTGTTATGAAACCTGTACGTCGAAGACACACAACCGCGTAACATACACACAAAAAAATACAGTCGAAATGAGAACCTCCTCCTATTTTTAAAGTCAGTTAATAAAATCATCATGTTTATTATTAAGTTAATAACATAGCTGCCTTATACAATTGCAGAACAGGTACTGCGATTTTAGCGTACAGCGACGAGCGTACCAAGCGAAACTTTCAATTTATTTTTTTTAATTTATTCTAATTTTCATTAATAATTAATAGTAAATTTAACTTATAAAAATTCATATTGTTGTAATAAAATAATTTGTAAAACAATGTGGCGTAAATTGGAATGTTTCTTTGTAAAATTACAAATAAGGTATTTAATTTATTTCTTTAATAACTACTAATAATATAATATATATAATATAATAACTTTTGTAACTACATAAAGTGAAAAAATAGGGTGGTTTGCATTAATATTAGACATAACTGGTTGATGACTGTAGTGGTACAGTCGATTGTGACCATGGGTTTGTTTGAAAAAAAAAATACGCGATTTAAAACCAGAAAAATACTTTCATTTCCTATGTGTAACAATCGCGAAAACCTAAGAACTCGATAAGCGAAAGTTTATTCACGATAATACTAATTGTAATATTCACTATCGTACGAATACTAATTCTACAATACTGCGTCATTGTGTAAAAGAAACGGTTTATATAGCAACATTAAACATAAATTTAGAAAATACAATTACGTGAACATTTCGATCTAACCTATATCTAAGATCAGAATTTCAACATCAACACATTTGTATGTCCCACGGCCATAGTCCACCACCCTGGGCCAATGCGGGTTAGGGACTCCACATTTTCCGAGGGTTCACAACCGTTCTTCGACATACAGGTTACATAGCGATGTTTTGCTTGACCGAAAAGCTCACGGTAAATTTTAAATTCAATTTTGAGCCTGGATTCGAACCCACAGCCTCTGCTTGAGCGACGGTAGGTCAAGCCATTAGGTCAACCACCATGGTTTCAGATCCGAGTTGCTGTCATTACATTAAACGCGTTAATTATACATTATATACTTATAAATTTACATACCGCTAGTTAATTTAAGTGGTAGTTATTTATGAATAAAATTAAATGTGTTAAAACAGCCTGAATAATACCTGTTAGTAATGTTTCCGTTTCATTATGTTACTTTTTTAACTTGACCTATCAATCTCTTTTTATATTGGTTATAAATTTCGAGTAAGTGTAAATTTAATGGTAATCGTTTAATGCAACTGCAAGGCTGTGGTTTTAATTGTATGTACCGGTAATTTTAATAATAATATTAGAAATAAAGGTTTTAACCGACTTAAAAAAGGGGGAGGTTCTCAATTTGACTGTATGTTACGCGATTACTCCGGCTTTCGTAAACCGATTTCGATAATTCCTTTTTGTTGGAAAGGGGACACCTTAGTAGTGGTCCTATTCAAATTTGAAGAAAATATTCCACCCCTTAGGGTGGATTTCACCCACTGTGTCCATTTACCGATTTCATTAAAACTTGGCAAATAGATGTAACTCCAGAAACTATTTACATCAAGTTTTTTTTAGAAAAAAGTGGTTATTATGTCATGTTTAATTCAAAATAAATAACAACAAAAAGATACTATTCAGTATGAAAAATGTTAACAATGGTAAACGTGAAATGCCTGAAATAACGTAACAGTCAGCCGAGAGCACGAGGCTTGTAAAAAGGAGACATTGGAGTGCTTTTAAATCATTATTATTAATAATAATGTTTAATAATGGTGAAAACCTAAGAACACGATTTGAAACTGAATATTCTCCACGTAAAATTACTAACTTGAACTTTGAATATCTGAAGGTATATTATGATGTATATTGAGATAAAAATGTTACAGTTACCATGAAGTTAAAGAATCTAAAACCTGAAGTTGGCGTTGTTAGTTGCAAAGCTTTTAACTTCAATTCGTTCTATTTCCAATGACATCCTCGCTGGCACAGCGATTATAACTCCTCTTTTTTGCGTTGGGGGTTAAAACAAGATAATTTGTTAGTAGACCAAGCTATAGTAGCATTACTTTGTTAGAAATTGGAAATTTGACTCTTTCTGTCCCCTTTTAGGACAATTATCTATTACAATGAAGCGAGGTAAGAGCTGTAACGAAATGTGTCTGATTCTAGAACGGACTTTAAACCGGTCAATTATTTCATATTACCATTATCAGAAGGTCCAATTGAATGTTAGAAAGTGCCCATTCTAAAGAAATTTCAAACTACAATCACTTTATATCTCGTCTACTATTCCATAACAATTAGGTGCCTACAAAAAGAGTATTTGTTTTAAATTTGATTGTTTGCTTTTCAATTTTGATTGATGACTCATAGCTCTTTTTTCGCTTTCGCAAACGACCGTGAACAGAACTGTTGTTTTCATTTTCTTATAATTTTTATCATTAACTTATGAAAAATTGTTACAGATATAACATTAACACGAGAATTAAAAATGAACAGACTGTTTTTGACAGTCGTCTTCACAAATTTTTAAGAGCTTGGTATTCAAAATTTACCTTTCACGAGGTTTAAAGCTACAGTCAACCAAAAACTTTAGTATATTATACAACTTCTGCGTAGGTACAAGGGTGACAAAAATCCGTGGTAGTGACCCGTTTAGCACTTCTAAGTTATCTCGATCAATAATGTTTGAATTCAATAGTAAATGATATATGTGTAGGTATAAATGTTTATTTACAAAGAACAATCTGTAGAGTTTGTTTCTTATTCTTCTCAGGGACATCTACCTTACGAATGAGCAGTACAGTACAATCATTCTAACAATTTAAGGCTAATTTGCTTACCTACGAAATAAAGATTAGTTGATTTTGAGTTTATATTACTTTTGTTTATCAAAACCTCATTTGTATAGAGCATACTGCCAGATTTCTCAAAGTCAAGGCTTCCAGTCTCATTATCTAAACTAGACAATCCGCATACATTAAATCGACAAAGTTATCTTAAAAAATAAGTGGCATAACAGTAAATATGTACAACCAAAACTAGCATCTGCCGTCAGAAACTCAATTATCTATACGACCAATTGTACGAAGTCGAAGCCAATAAAATTAATCTCACACAACCGACGCCATTACGTTCGGGACCGTATTAATCTCAAAAGCGTTGATTAGTAAAACTATAAAAGCGGAAGTATCAGAAGAATGCGGTTAATGAGACTCTGAAACCCGATTTTATGGTTGATCGTTAAAATGGCCGACAATTGTCTAATTGTTGCCTACCATACGACGTGCATCGTGGGAATACAACGATATACTGACGGTGAAAGTCAAAAACAGACATTTTTATAGCGTCACATGACTTCTAAATTCAAATTGTAATCGGAACAACGAATAGCTTTTAAACCTACAATTTTGAAATTCGAAATTAATTTCTTTTTTATTGTGTCACATGTTTTTATAGCAGTGTTATGCGAATAGTGTTTATTTAAAAGACAGTGGCGTTTAAATTTAAGCGTTTGTTCTGGATAATTAGAAGATTAACCAATTTAGTGACGCTGATTTAAAAGTGAATTTTATTGCTTATTAATTCCACTTAAAATATACATTTTTAGTTTAATGGCTTATTTGTAATTCAATCTTATACATTTATGAAAACCGTATATAATGTCGCCATAATTTTCTTTCCTTTTAAAAATTTTTCGTTCTCCCAAAAACATCCCATTTTAGACATTTAACTATGCCAAAAATCTGTTTTGTTTTATTAATTTTAAATATATTAAGATTGAAACTCAATAATAAAACTTCGTGAATAAACAATTAAGGCTATCAGGGCTAAAGTGGTGTAATCTACATTTAACTTTTGTTCTACTATTATTAAATGATAATAAAGTATGTACATAAATTAATTATTGAATAATTTAATGCTATTTTCGTATTAAAAAAAAATCTTACCTATAAATTTGTCACATATTAAAAAAGTCATGATAGCCTAATGCGTTGAACTACCGGCTCTATAGCACTTATGTACAAAATTTAATTAAAAAATTTACCAGTTTGTGAAAGAGTTTGTCCAGGGAAGTACTGCCACATTACCTATTTATGCCGTTAAGCAGTATAATGCGAGCATAAGTTGACAAGGAACGCAGTAATTTCCTAGTCAACATTTGTATCAAGGTGACGGGTGCCCCACTGGCAGTGTCCCACAAACCTCTTTTGCGATTTAAAGCTCTGAGTGGCATTGCAACTGCTATGGACAGTCGTACCTTCAGGCGCATGACTTCTTCGCCCTGTCCCTAGGTGTCATAAAAGAAAAATTTTTCGTTTCTTAATATATGAGGTAATTGGTTATATACTTTTGAGGACATGACGTAGCCCAGTTAATATAGATATTTCCAAGGAATATCTCGACGGCGCTTGATCTCCTAAGGCCTCATATACAAAAAAAAGTGATTTAAATACAGACAACATTATTCCTATGATCACGTAAACGACCAATACACATTGTAATGGACATATAGCATTCAAATTTAGCACTATATAATTATATTCTATATGACCATAGCGTATCTAAAAAAAATATGTATTTTATACAAAAATGAGGGGGGGTACTTGCTTCGATCTGAAACAATGTACTAAACATTTTCATGTACATAGGGCGTTTAGCGTTTTTGCCATTGCAGTTTACTGGGTCTTGGGAGAACACATGATTTTTACGAACAAATTTACAAACCTCGAAGAAATGCCTCTGTTTTGTTTATTGTATAAACAATTTAGTAAATAGAAATGTAGATGTTAAGGAATATGGTACATACTCATCCATAATTATATAAAACATATATATTTATAGCTTAAAACAAAACCAAAAAATTTGTGGAATTATTGTGTGTTCGCCAATTTTCATTGAACGGATAGTGGGTGAAGTCCAATAATTACCACCATAGAGGTCGAATATTTTCTTCAAATTTGAAAGGGACCACTGTTAAGGTGTTCCCTTTCCAACAAAAAAGAGTCATTGAAATCGGTTCTCAAATGTCACAGTAATCGCGTTTTGATCAATATCATTAACATTTTAGTCAAAAGACCGATCAACACAAATGCAAACACATACCACAACCCGTATTACCATTAACTGTTTACCACAAAATTGAAAAAGTACCTTCTGATGTTTTGATAATATATAAAATTAATTACATTGTTGCAAAACTTATATTTAAAAAAACTTAACCCATGTACCGCCACCGTCGGCATCGTTCAAACGGACACGACAATAAGTCGCAAGTCGCGACACCAAGTGCGGATGCCAATCGGATCCGTCCGCGGACACTTGAGCGTGCTTGAACGTTGAACATCCGCTCGGCACTTGCTCGTGAATGTTTGAACGGTCATCCGTTTAATTGGCTGCCCATTGAGTCGGCACAATGATTTGTACAGTAGCGGTTACAATTAGGAAGAAAGGGAGATGTGTAGCTGTGGACAAGTTCGTCTAGTAAAGCACAGAAATCAGAAACTTTTATAGAAAGAATTCCGTCTAACCCAAGCAAGGTGAACAATGTCGAGAAAGGTTAAGAATAATTTTCGTTTTACTATTATATTATATGTTGCAGTTCTAATGATCTCAATTTAAAAAAATTGTAAAATGTGAAATTATCGACTTCTTAGCTTTTTTAACTTTTGCTACTGAAAGTGCAACGTCGAATTGCAGACTTTGTTTTACATTTTTCAGTTTTTAAATTTTTACGTAAAATTCTCCGGAATTCGAGTCCAAGATTTCTCTTAGAGCACCTTAGATTTAACTCACTTCTGTGCATACCTCCGGCCACTTCACAGACTACTTCTACAGTTTCTTCTACAGTTTCGGCGGAATGAATATATATATAATAATAATAAATATTCGCACGTAAGAGATATTTAGCTTTAATGTATTGTCCAAGCAGATTGACTGTTGAATATTGCTTATTGAACTTTTCAACTGTAGTCTTGCAAAGCGTTTTTGGTGAAGCGTTTTATTAGAAGGTAATTTGTTTTTTTGCTAATGTTGGTAATTTGCCATAGTATATTAAATAGTTATTATTAAATATAATTTAAGGTTCAATAATTTCAAATTAATATGTGTCTATTGGCGCGGACCTATAACTGGCTCTCCGTCATTATTTAAGATTTTATGCAGTAAGATAGCCATTGGTCTTCCAATAAATTAAAATTGAAATTAAAAATTAAAATTATATTTTCACGATTGTTACGCTTTGAATGAAACTATTTTCTCACGTTTCAGATCCGAAAAATTACGAATATTTGTTTTTTTTTTTCAAATAAACTAACGTCTGAAGTCCTTTATAAGTCAGTCAATATACACGAATTTAGGCCAGAAAAAATAGTTTCACATCAAGAACTTATTGATTCAAAGTTGTCAGTGAAACATTTTCAGATTATTATTTGTGATTTTTAAGCATAGTACTGCACAACTCGCATAATCCATAATCCTTAAATTTGTCAAAGTACTTATTTGCAGCCTACTTTTCAACCTACTGTTTCAGATTAGAGTAATCTTTGTACTATGAGTACCAGAGAAACGGAATTCACTCTGAGGCACTACCCAGAACACCTAGACAAGAACCGATTTAGAAAAGTTAATTTCCCAAATTAGTCCTGCCGGGAATCGAACCCATGACCTTCACATCTAACGCATACAATGCAAATCGTTGGGCCGCCGAGGTCGTCAAAATATATATTGCCAATATGCAATAAACAATGAAATGGTTGCACTGGAGGCGATATTCGAACAAAAGTGCATAATAATAATAAAAAAAAAATATAAATTAATCTTTTAGGCTTTGGGAGAGCCTATTATAACTATTTATAATAAATTAATAACGCACACACTCATAGCCCTCACTAGGGAAACCCTGTGTCGCGGGTGTCATGGACACACATATAGACAACCACAAATTACACCCAAACTCAGGAGAGAAATAAATGTAGGCCTAACAACTATTTCTCCTGCCCCGGGTATCGAACCCAGGACATCTGCGTGACAGGCTAGCATGGTAATCGTTCGTCCACTGGCAGTTAAGAGTATAGCTAGATGTGCTGTTAACGGTACCATATTATTAAGGCAATGTGACGGGGCATAATAAACACTTTTATAAATATACTGGCACGTTGCATTACATAGTAAGATATTAAATAAAAGATTATAAAATTAAAAGCAGAACATCCTTTAACCTGTAGACGTCAAGAACGTTTCAACCAACACGTCTCACAGTTAATTTTACATTGAAAGGTAATGAAATTTCATAAAGTTAAAAACTCACTAGACCGTGACGGTATAAAGTAAACAAAAGCCAATTACACCACCACCCAACGTTTTTGTCGACCAATCAACAACAATCATCACGCATTACATGCACGGTTAACCCCATAATTGCACTATAAAAACGCGGCGCGTGCGACGTGCAATCCCGTACTATTATTACCAATTTACCATGCAATTGAAAAGTGCATTCTCATACAAAATTCATCTTTGCTACGTTAACCATAAAGGCGAAATAAACTTTAGTAAACAGCAAAATATATCTTTAGACCGTGAAGTTTACACATTTTTGTGTGTATAAGGGTGTCGTGTTTAATTGACCTGAAAATTGCGCAGTTTGTACCTAATTTTGATGAAGTCGTGGTCATTCCGTCACGGTTGGGTAATCAAGTGTGACTCCACCCATTTTAATCGTTATTTTATTGCCATGTTCCCCTGACTGTGTTGTAGCTTTATATTTTAAACTATAAGGTACATTTTTGTATGGCTGTGTCTTTATTTTGCGCGTG